>NW_025367709.1:0-9332 GCF_016433145.1 Gracilinanus agilis | reverse complement strand
TATATATATATTTCTAATGGTTCACAGAATATCATTGCACTCAGATTTCAAGATTCTTTTCTCTATCAAAACTACTCCTCAATTTTTACCATCCCCTTATTTTCATTTTAGGGGCTGGCTAACCCTGATATCCTCTTGTTTTCTTCAAGTTCTGTTTGGACTCATGCTTTTTACAAAGATTCTTTACCACTACCTACTAAACCTATAGTTGGACAAGGGTCCCTCCTCCTCTCCAGGAATAAGTATGCAGATCACAGCTCTAAACAAAGAAAGGAAAGCAATTTAGAACCTATCTCATAACATGCCGTGTTGCAAATTACAGTTATCGTAGGTTCCTTCCTGTGAAGGTAAAAATGCACAGAGAAAAACATCTTAGCCACTATCAAAGTAAAGGAATTGTGAAAAAAGGGAGAAAGGGGAGGGGAAGTGATAATGAAGCTTATCTGGCTTCCTTTAGTTCTTATGGTTTTTCTCCTGAGTGATTCCCAAGCCACATTACCTTCTAATAGCGCCTGCCCTGGTCAGGACCACCTTCCAGCATATGAACACAGTCCAACCTGGCTACATTCTCCAATTCGGGGATTATGTGATAACTGTTTATTGCTTTAGAAAAGGATGTTACCACTGGTAAGAAAAATAATCTCAAATCTCTGATTAGTATTTTCATTGCCACAATCACAGTCCTAAAAAAAATGGCTTCCAGGTGTTTCATAAAGGGAAAAAAAAGTACTGAATGCACACATTCTAAGAAATGTTTATTCCTAAGGACAAATGAAGCAGATGACCCAGGATCAAACATGAGGCAATGTGTTATCGAGGCACTAGATTTCAAATTGGAGATACTTGAATCCTCTACCTAATAACAATGCCATCTTGAGGAAGTCAATTATTAGCAATGTCACCATTTTAAAACAAACGATTTAAACAATTTAAAATTAAAACAACAAACAAAGTAGAATATGAAGGTTCACAAAATGGTTTCTATATGTTCTCTCATTTGATCTTCACAAGAAATGAATGGTAGATGCTCTTATTATCCCCATTTGACAGATGCAGAAAGTGGCATGTATAAATGGAGATTTTGAACCTTGGACTTCATCCCCCAGAAGTCCATTAGTATTTCCCAAAATTCCCTTTAATCTCTCCTGTGCCTCCATATTTGCATGGTCACATTATTGTTTTATAAGTTCTGTAGCTCCTCCTTTCTCTCTTCTTCATGAGCACAATTGAAGTTAGTTTAGCACCTTTTCATTCTAGTTTTTATGCTAATTATTAATAAAAATTTATAAAATATAATACTTAGGTTTGAGATGTTAATTTTAAAATCCACAGACATTTTAAGCTGCTTCCCCATGATCACACAGTTTTTTTAAATTTCTGAGGCAAAATTTGAACTCAGGTCTTCCTGAATCCAAATCCAGCAATCTATCAACAGTATCACCTATTCTGCTTTTCTAGAACTGATTTTCCTCATGTAAAAAAAGAGGGAAAAGTACTACATGACCTCTGAGGATTACAAGACCACTTCTAGTACTACGTAGTATCTTAAAGACTTTTCAAAAAGATTAAACATCACCATCAGGTCTCATATAGCACCTAATTCATGCCTCACTAATCATGTTCTAATTTATATCACAGTTACCTTTGCATGTGTCTTATCCCTTTGCCCCTACCCTCAAATTTCCTTGAATACTCAGATGATGCCATATTTGTCTTTGTGTCTTATTCAATACCCAACATAGGACCATGAATGCATTAGGTGGTTAAGGACTATTTTACTGATTTGGACTAATTTTCAGTTTAAAGATACTCATCAAAGTCACTAGTGGCTGAAGAGCCTTGATTTTCTCATCATGTCTTTTCTCCCTCCAAGGGTTGTGACCTTGAGTAAACCATTCAATCCAGGGCTCAATTTTCCCATTTATAAAAAAGGGTTGAGAAAAATATACCATTGACTCTAGGACTATAGAAAGAATAGAATGAGATAGAAAATTTTGTTAACCTTATAGCACTATTTAGGATTAAAGATCATACCTAGATTTAGAAGGAAAGGGTACCTTATCCATCATATCTAATTCTCTCATTTTGCATGATGAATAAACTGAGGCTCAAAGAAGTAAAATCAATTACAAACATTCATTCAGATCTGAATAAGTATATCTAATGGTTCAAAGAATATTCTCAAATTCAGAGACTCTCTCCTCTACTCAAATCCACTCCTCATTTTTTACTTTCCTCTCATTTTCTATTCATGGATTGGCCAACCTAACATTTTCTTCTTGTCTTCAAGTTCTGTTTGAACTCATTCTCTCAAAATTGATTCTGTAATTCTGCCTATTAAACCTATAGTTGGGTCTGGGCCCCTCCTCCCCTCTAGGAAAAAGTATATAGTTCACAGTGCTGGGATTGGGTTCATCGCCATTGAACTCTGAAAAGATGACTTAATTGCATTTGTATATTTTACATATATACACATAAATGCATACATACATATATGTGCTTGTATGTATGTATATGTATATATAAACACATATAAATTTCAGCCATTAGAAATGTTAGAACAAAATTTTGAGTTGAAAGGGGTTTATTTATATGTTTACAACTTAACTATAAAAGAAAGCAAAGTAGCTAGACACATTTTGGTTTCATCCATTTATGGAACATTTAAAGTTCTATGATCATATATTCCATTTCCTAAGATGTCTCTTGGATCTGAAATTGTATACTTCATCATTTTATGTTTTTAGGTTTCTTTCAACATTGACATTCTATCTTCAGTGCTTTAAAATGCCATGCTCTAAGATCTTTCCCTTTTATGTTACATTTCCTAACATTCTATGTTCTAAGTTGCTTTCTAATTTCAGCAGCCTATCTTCTTTATAATCCTAAAATCCCATGAGTCACAACAGCAGAGGAGATGGTAATTTGATGGGGCTATCACCATTGGTGCTAGGATTAGATTCCTTATCCAAAAGCAGACTCCAATTACAATTTGTCTTTTCCTTTTTTTCCTTTTCCTCATTGTATTACATATGAATCCTGAAATTACTTTTAAATAAATTCCCTTATATTAGAATTGCTAGGACACTTTAATTGATTGGTATCTGACATATATACCAAATATTTCTAGTTTAGCACTTTTTTCAGGCTTGGAAATTGAAAGGGACAGTAGTGAAAATATTGGCAGCAGTTTGCTCCAGGTGCAGATCAAGTTTAGGGGTTCAGAAGGGTAAACTATTATATTTGGCCCTTCTTCTACAAGAACTAATAAAAATTATCAAACTAAAACTCATGAGGAACCAATAGTGTGACACAGAAGCTTTTTTAAAGGTACAAACAGTTTATTGGATAGAGACCTCGTATCTAATTATATAGGGAATTTTGTCAAACATAAGAACACAAGCCATTCTTAATTGATAAATATTCAAAATATATGAACAGAGAGTTTTTAGAAAAAGACATAAAACCTATATGTAACTATATAAAAATGCTCTAAATCATTATTGATTAGAGAAATGCATATTAAAACAACTCTGAGATATCTCATAACTATCAACTTGGCTAAAACAACACAAAGCAAAAAAGACAAATGTTGGAGGCCATGAGAAAAAATGGGGACACTAATACTCTGTTGGTGGAACTGTGAATTGATCCAACCATTTTGGAGAACAATCTAGAATTATACTTGAAAGAGTTACAAAACTATGTATACCTTTTGAGCCAGCAATACCACTATTAGGTCTATTTCCTAAGGGGGTCAGTGAAAAAGGAAAAGAATCTATATATTCTAAAATATTTATAGCAGCTCTCTTTGTGGTGGCAAAGAACTGGAAATTGAAGGGATGCCCATCAATTGGGGAATGGCTAAATAAGTTGTGGCATATGTATGTGATGGAATACTGCTAAGCTATAAGAAATGACGAACAGATTAACCTACAAAAGAAAGACCTACATGAAGTTATGAAGAGTGAAATGGAGCAGAACCAAGAGAACATTATATATAGCAACAGAAATATTGTTTGAAGAATGGCTTGTGTTTGTCTACCTCTAGAGAAAGAATTCCTAAAAAGAAATAAGCAGGACAGTTTTTTATATAGCTATATCTTTTTAATCTAGTAATGACTTCTCTAATGAGAGGAGGAGAGGGTGGGAAAGAATTGCCTGGATATTTTAATGTAACTAGTAGACAAACAAATAAATAAATAAAAATTAAAAATTGCTACTAAGAAAAAGAAAAAAAATATTACCATAATTTAAGTTGCTTTGATAAAGGTAATCTGCCTAGAACAAAATAAGTTACTATCCTGCTATATTAGTTACCAGTTTGACAACATCCATATTACATTCAGTTGAGGATGCCACATTTTAGGAAGGATATTGACAAGCTGGAATATACTGAGTGGAGCATGACCTGAAGTGGACAAAGACAAAGTTCAGCAGAAGAAACTTAGGTTGTTTGGACTAAGAAGTATAATTAGAGCTGAGGTGAGAGCTGTCTTAAAATATATGAAAGCTGTTATGTAGAAAACTATTAGATATTCTTTTCTAAACTCTAGTGGGAAGATGAAAGTTAGAGAGACATAATCTTTAATTCAGCATAAGAAAAGACAATTAACCTTATCCAAAAATGAAATTAGTGAAGCATTCCAAAACAACAAAATTACATATACGTATACATATATATATGTGTGTGTGTGTGTGTATGTGTGTGTATACACACACACAGCAATTTGTACTTTACAAAGTGTTTACATATGCTAAAGTACATTAATAACTTTGTGAGGTAGGTGCTTTTATTTTCCACATTTTGTAGATGAAGAAACTGAGGCATACAGAGAACTCACCCACCACCATTTACCTAAGCATTGTATCTGAGGCAGAACTTGAATGTAGGTCTTTTGACTACAAGTCTTAAATTCTACCCACTGTACCATCTAAATGGTCCTATCATTGGAGATCTTCAAGGGGGTTAGATGACCACTTTTCCTGGATGCTCTAAAGAAGAGATACCTGACTTCTTTTGTGTAATGGACCCATCCTTCTGGCAGTCTGATGAATTCTAAGGACACCTTCCAAGGATAATATTTTAAATGCATAAAATAAAATATATAGGATTAAAACAGAAACTAATTATGTTAAATGTATGTGTGTGTTTTATTTCACATATCGCAGGATAAGAATGCTTGTTCTAAAAGAAATTATAATTCAGGTGTGGGTTGTCCTCAATGACCTTTATAATTTCTTCCATTTCTTCAATTTTTAGAATTTCTTCCATTTCTATTTTTTCTTCTTCTTCTAGAATTCTGTGATTCTTTCAAGTATATTATTATCGAGGACTATCCTTGCCTTTGGGATGGGACTAGCACTAGAAATGTCATTTAGTACCAGCAGTCAGTAGAGCACAGGAAGTGAAACTAATACCTCGTGCTGCCAGTGTACTCATATAGCCCAGCATTTAGGAATGGGGCTGTCTCAGTGTGAGTCAGTCAGTACACAGTCCTGAAAATTGAAGTTAAGGCTTTGATATCCTTGTCTTTCAACTATATGGAACAAAGGTGATGGCTACACTCTGTATCTATGTACTCCTTTGTCCTCAGACACAATCCAAACAGAAAAACTTTCTGTGTTTTGACTGTTCCTTTCTTCCCCTCTAATTACTTCATTTCTATTAAATCACACAGTATTATGATTTAACAACTGGAACAATCTCTCAAGCATTGATATTTTTTTTAACAAGGACCTTCCAGAGTTACCCTCAGTAATTCTGATCTTAAATGTGAGAGCAGTGAATAATCACTTACAGCCCAAGACGAAACACTTAAAAGTACCCAGTGGTCAGTTTTGCTACCTAAATTCCACCCTCACTGATGGATGCCAATAATCCATTAGGAACCCTGAAGTGAAGTCATTGTAGAAAGAAGCTGCTGAGAAATGTAAGCTTTTAAAAGCAATGAAGAGGTGTCATTGCAGTGGGGGGAGGAAGGAAGAGTACATAGAATACTCAAGATGGAAGAGATCTTAGAATACAGGATATTAGAACTAGAAGGCACATGTGAATATAAAATGTTAGCATATACACATGTATGAGTGTGATTATCTGTGTGTAACCGTTAAACATATGCTTTAGACAGCAAGATAGATAATATGAATACATAATGAATATTGCTCCATAAAATATTAAGGCTGGAAAGGACCTTAGAACATAATGTTACAAGGAAAAGTGATAGAGGCAAAAGGGAACTTGGAATACCATGACTAAAAGGAGCGTTAGAAGTTGATGGGTTGAAAAGGCTCTTAGAAAATAAAGATCTTAGTGGTTTGCTAGCCCAGGCTTTTGTTTTTCTGTGAAGAAACTGAGCCCTAGAGAAGGAAGGTCACACAATTAGTCAGTAGCAAATCTGGAACTAGAGATGAGGTCTCTTGACACACGCTAAAATATTTTCTACATTTGACCCAGTAGCCCGTACTGTCCTAATTTTAAATGGCAGCCACTCTCACACTTCTAAAAGAACACCGAACAGATTCTGTCTTTTGTACATTTTAACCCACTAAAATATTTAAAATAACCCCTTTAAAACCTTCCATAATATAGTTCTCTTCTAGTCTGCTAGCCTTATTTTATATGAACTCCCCTTCATGAATTCTTCATTCAAGCCAAACTGGATTATTGGCTGTTTCCCAAGTTTGACACTCCATCTTCCCCTTTCATGCATTTGCCCAAGTTTCTCTTCATACCTTCTTTTTTTGTTTTTATTCAGAATCTTTTCTCAAGGCTCAACTCAGATGCCCCCTCATCCAAGTAGTCCTCCTTGATTCTTCAGGATACTAGTGTTGTCTCACTTCATTTTTTCTTGTTTGTGTAAATGTTACATCCCTTCCACCCCTCTCCCAAAGTCCTCTGTAATCCAGGGACACTACTCATTTTGCTGTTCCTCAAAAACGGTACTCCATCTTCAGATTCTAAGTATTCCTATTCTTACTCCTGGAATATTTGCTCTTATCTCTACCACCTGGCTTTCCTTGCTTCCTTCAAGTCCCAGCTAAAATATCACCTTCTTCAGGAAGGCTTTCCTGGTCCCCCTTAATTCTAATCATTCTCTCTGATGTTTCTCTCCTTTTATCCCCTTTAAATATCTTCTCTGAACATAGTTTTAGGAATGACATCCTGACCCATCTTCTTCCTCCATTAGACTATGAGGTCCTTGAGAACAGGGATTATCTTTTGCTTTCTATCCCCATCACTTAGCATAATGCCTGACACAGAACAGGTGCTTAAAAACTGTCTTTCACTTACTATTGATTTTCCTCCATGCCCCCCCACCCAAATATCTCCCTAGTAGAATGTAAAATTCTTGAGGGCTGAGATTGTCACGTTTTATTCTTTTTACATTTCATGACGAGGGCATTGATTATCAAGTAGTCACTCATTGTTTCTTGAATTGGATTCTATTGACTGTCTCTGCTTTCCACCAGTAGAGAGATGAGTATGTGTGGGGAGGTGTTAGGCTAGGGATATGAGAGTGTAGGAGGGCAAGAGAAAACTAGAGACTGAATTTAGAAGCTTGGGGATAAAATACAGTTTTCTAATGATTTCCATATTTTTTTGCTGTTTTGAAATTCCAGTCTATTTCAAGCTGATGACTTTTTTGTGCTCTACAATGTGTATAAATAATAAAATATTTTTCAAGGGCAACAAGAGATTTCATTTCAATGACTTATTCTTTAGGAAAGGAAGAAATGGACATCTCATGTTTTTTTAAATAATTAGGGAAGGGAGCAGCTGGGTAGCTCAGTGGATTGAGAGTCAGACCTAGAGATGGGAGGTGCTAGGTTCAAGTCTGGCCTCAGACACTTCCCAGCTGTGTGACCTTGGGCAAGTCACTTGACCCCCATTGCCTACCCTCACCACTCTTCTGCCTTGGAGCCAATACACAGTATTGACTCCAAGATGGAAGGTAAGGGTTTTAAAAACAAACAAACAAACAAACAAACAAATAAATAGGGAACAGGGGATGATAAAGCCTCATAGTTAGTATTTCCATACTATTTTACCATTTTTAAACCCATGATATTATACACATTGTTTCATTTTGTGTTTATAGAAGGAAGAATGATGTTATTGCTCCTATTTCACAGATGAAAAACTGAGGTTAAAAGCAAAACTGAGAGATAATTTAGTCAAATTCTGTCATTCAGCAGGTGATAAAACTGAGGCAAGCAACATGGAGTGGCCTTGCCAAGGTCATACAGTGTCCAGAGAAAAGGACAAGAACGTAGTTTTTTGTGATTTTTTTTCTGATTCCCAGGTCAGTTCCACCCCTCCCTCTCCTTCAGACTACCCCATGCTGGCTTAAAATAACTTTGCACTTCATATTAACCTGCATGTCCTCTTACTTCCTAATTACAGGTATAATCAATCATTATTTGCAAGGGGCTCATTACAAGCAGTAGGAAATGAAATTTCCTATTGTGGCTTCAGGAAGATTTCCAGGGACACACTCATAGGGCATGTGAAATCCTTTTGGAAAGGTTGCCAGTATGGAAGCTGGCGTGCCCCCTTATTCTTACTGAATCCCCGTGGGTCCCAGGGTCAGCCACCCGTACCAGTTTAAAGCCATTAAGAAACGAGATGTAAATAAGTTTCCAGTCAGAAGGATTTCTACTATTTTGTCATTGGAATCTATAATAACAATAAATGTGTAGGCAGAAAAGAGTTTGTATTTATATAATGCTCTCATATTTATGAACCTCTTACCTTCAGCAACCTTCTGAGGGAGTCATCAAAAGCATTTTAGCCCTCTTTTATACAGTAAACTGAGGTTTGGAGAGTTAAATGGGTATCTTTCCTCTAACACACATTCCCTTCTTACAAAAGATTCAGCTGCACATTTTGGTTGTTTGCCTGTTCCATGAATTGTCTCCTTCAGGCATATGTTGGGAAGAATCCTGGCTATTTCTCACTCAGTACTGACTGCACTATCCCCACTGCTCACATCTTCTTTATCTACTCCTCCTTATTAGTCACCTTCTTCCCTCACTCACCCTCATAGCAACTCTCTCCCCTCCTCAACCACTTTACGACTCTCCTTCCTTTGGACTGTTTGCTCTTTGTCAACTGTAGGAATTGTCTTTATGGTTTACAGTCTGTCCCTCAGGGCTTAGTATGGCATCTGGCACATGGAAAGTGCTCAACAAATGCCCTCCTCCTCCTCTCTGTCTCTGTCTCTCTCCTCTCCATCTCTCCTCTGTCTCTATTTCTCTCTGTCTGCTGTTTTTCCTCTCTCTCTCTCTCTCTCTCTCTCTCTCTCTCTCTCTCTCTCTCTCTCTCATCT
>NW_025367708.1:0-8737 GCF_016433145.1 Gracilinanus agilis | reverse complement strand
CTATTATATTATAATTAAAATTAAAATTAAATTATATTATTAACATATTACCTATGTACTACTAAATATAATATAAAAATTATATATAAAATTATATATTTTTTGTAATGTTCTCTAAGTCTCTATGTCAAAAATACATAAACAATATAGATAATAATAAATATAAATTATATATCAAAAGTTTACTATGGTATACGTACTATGTCAAACACCAGGAATGCAAATTGAAAACTAATTGAAAAAGCTGTCCTTGCTTTCAGGGAACTCACATTCTAATAGAAGGAGACAATATGTGCAGGAAGTTCCAGCTGCAAGTCAGATGGAAAGGTCCTTAGGGTTCAGTCACAAAAGCAGATGATAATACATCTTCTTTGATGTCATTTCCATGAATAAAACGGTATCTGTTTCTGCCGTTGAACATTTGACCATGGTGACAAGCACTTTCTTTCCCAAGTCCTCAGTAGCTGGGGCTGCTGAGGAGGAGGAGGCTGTGACACCTGCATAAACAATTACTGAGTTATATCTCTCTAAGGATTGTTTTACTGGACAGTGGAAGCAGGACAGATGGTCCAGGGACCATTTTAATATAGTAAGAATAAATATTTATCAAATTTGTAACAGAAGGACTAGGCAGTAAGGACCAGTCCTTGGAAAATGTGCCATGGACCGTGCTTGGTATCCACTTGGAGACTTGCTGAATGTACTGCTGGAAATGTATGATGAAGGGCCCTTCCTTTCCCCACTACCCAGCTTGTGTGGGCATCTTCTGTGTTTTTCTTGGCTTATTGCATGGTGACCAGCCTCCATTACTTCTGACTTGGAACTGAGGATGTATACAAAAGGGGAAGAAGATGATTCCCTTCCCTCTTCCCTGGTCTCAAGTAAGGCATGAAATGATACGGACCTCTAGGTGAAGGAGGAACATTTCTCTTACCCAGCTGTTTCATGATAATAAATGCATGTTGTTTATTTGGTGTTTACTGTATTTATTCTTTTCCTGATTTCAGGCGAATGAGTATTTAGAGATGAAACAGAGTAGATCATGACCTTGTGAGCTCTGAAAGTGTGGAAGCTCTATCAGAGACCCAGCAACTGGAGTTGATAACAGAATCTGTCAGTAGCTACAACAGCTGAGTCCAGGGAAGACACCATGAAGCAGCTGAACAACCTGCTTGATCCGCCTCATCAAAGAGCCAGCCCAGGTGAACAATGGAGCAACTTGGTCCATCTGCTAATCCATATCCAGAAGTGAATTTGGTAGGGTTCCTGAGAAGAAAAAGGAGAAAAGAAGAAAAGAATTCCCAGATCAGGAAATTTTTCTTCCCTTTCACCACTCTCAAGAAGAATAATATTTGTTTAGCAACCCCTTTAAATTTAAGTTCACTCTTGGAGGTAGCTAGGTGGCTCAGTGGATTGAGAGCCAGGCTTAGAGATGGGAGAGCCCAGGTTCGAGTCTGACCTCAGACACTTCCTAGCTGTGTGACCCTGGGATCTGCAGTGCCAAGCCCTTAATGCTTGTATGCCTTGGAATCAATACACAGTATGGATTCTAAGATTTAAGGTGAGGATTTTTTAAAATTAAATCCACTCTCCTTAGAGACCAAGGGAATTGGTAGATGAGAGAATGTGCTCCTGGTTTGGGTGTTACAGTTGTACTTCAGTCCTTGCTATATCATCTTAGTAAATATCCCTGTATAAAAGCTTTGTTGTTCAGTCATATTTGACTCTTCATGGTTCCATTGGGGATTTTCTTGGCAAAAGATACTGGAGTGGTTTACCATTTCCTTCTCCAGCTCATTTTACAGATGAGGAAACTGAGGCCAACAGGGTTAAGTGACTCCTCCATTGTCACACAGCTAGTAAATATCTGAGGTCAAATCTGAACTTGGACCTTCCTGACTCCAGGTCCAGATCTCTATCTACTGCGCCATCTTCTTGCCCTTCTTATAGCTAATTAATGTTAATTGGTTAAGTGATACTGGGGAGATGTTCACTAGTTAGATGAAACCGGGAGAACACAATCAATGGGGGCTTGTGATTCATAGTGATAGATATCTCCCCAACAACCCCTTAGGGTTGCCCCTGTAACCCTGAGAGGAGTTAAGATCTGCCATCCTGTGTGGACTTGGTCTGACTGTCAGCTGGGAGAAGACCAGAGACCACAGAGTACAAATTCAATTGGAATAAATCCGAGAAAGTTTAACCTGGAGAGGAGAAAACTAAAGAAGAGGAGGATGGCTCTCTTTAAGTATTTCAAAACCTTTCATATAGTAGAGGGATTGGGCTGATGTGTGTGGTGGGGTGGGCATGGGCGTGATTCCAGGGGGCAGAGCAATAATAACAGGTGGAAGGTAGATTTTAGTTTTACTTAAGAAAGGGCTTTTTAATTAAAACCCTTCATTCATCCTTTCAACAAACAAACTAAGTATCTACGATGCGCAAGATGCTGTGTTGAGTGCTGGGAACAAAAAACCAAAAGCCCAAAATGGCCCCTCTCCTTAAGGATTCCCATTCTTCTAGGCAGAAGGAAGGAATAGACACCCAGGCTTTGGAAATATTCACATCGAGAGTGGATGGCCATCTGTTGATTTGGGGGGAGGGGAGTGAATTGGGCTAGACAACCCCCGGGATTCTTCTCAGCTTTAAGATTTTATGGGTCCATAATAATCAAGGAGAGGAGCAGTATGGTGTAGTGAGTAGCCTGAGGGATCAGAGTCAGGAAGACCAAGGTTCAAATATTGCCTCTGATACAGAGATCTTTATGACCCTGGGCAAGTCCCTTAACCTCTCAGGGGCCAGACCTAGAACAAATAGTTACAGAAAATTGTCAGGCAACAACTTCTCTTCCCAGAAGAATTCTGCCTCCTCCCTCGTCCCCTCTCCAAACAAAGTGAAACACTGACCCACCCCCGAGAGTAAAAAAGAATCTGGGAATGCTTCTTGGGCCTTTGCTTCAAATTCAAAGGCCCTGTCAGCCTAACAGAGCTTCAGCCTCCTTTCCATTTGACTCCAAGTAATGAATGAAGAACCATAGACCTGCGTACACACCTGCTAACGTGCCCGTTTTAAGGGTTACTCTTTTGTTTTGTCTCTTTATGTAGCCTTAAAGTGAAATACTATTGCTTTGACCTTGAGGGGCAATCCTTTCAAGGCTTCATGTAAGTGGGTGCTTTTGAGTCACAGGGAAGATTGCAAGGATGTTTTATTTAGAATAAAGCTAACTTATTTTAAGTGAAAGAAAAATAACAGATGCAGGCCATTATAGCTGCTAGTCTTTAGTTTAGATGCCTAGACTTAGATGTAGGAGCTATTGTTAATAGGGGTTTTTTTTTGTTTTTCTTGGGGGGAGGGCAGGATTAAGCAATCTCTTTACCTAATGCCTAGGGAGCAGCTGAATAGGAGCAACTCAAGGAGCACCTGCTATGCTGCAGGGTTATCATAGACAAGTGTTCACCTCCAGGCTTTGTGGTTTTTTGTTGTTATTATTTTTGTTTTGAAGCCAAGCTAGATGAAAGCTAGAAAAAAGCAAGAAAGGAGAAAAGGTGGGAATCAAGAGGAGAGGGAAGAAGAAAGGAAAGAAGTGAGGAAAGAAGGAAGCAAGAGAAGAAGCAAGCAAGGAAGAAAGGGAAGGAGGGAGGGGAAAAATAAGAGAAAAAGGAAAGGAAGAGAGGAAGGACGGCAGAAAGAAGGAAGGAAGACAGGTTAGAAAGAAGGAAGTAAGAGAGAAAGGGAGGGAGAGAGGGAAGAAGAAAAGAAGGGAAGATGGAAAGGAAGAAGCAAAGAAGGAAGGGAAGGAAGAAGAAGAAGGAGGGGAGGGAGGAAGAAGGGAGGAAATAGAAGGAAGAAGGAAAGGAGAAAGGGATGAAGGGAGGGAGGGAAGAAGAAAGGAGAAAAATATAGAAAGAAAGGAAGGAAGGATAGATGAAGGAATGGAGAGAGGTAGAGGGAGGGAAGTGAGGGATTTTCGGATCATTTGCTTCCATTTCTACTAGATCAGAAGTCCTCAAAGCTTTTTGTGTCCTGGACCCCATTGGCAATCTAGTGAAAGCCAAAGGACCCCTTCATAGAGTAATGTTTTCAAAGATAATAGATAAAAACACGTAGGATTACAAGGAAACCAATTATATCGAAATACAGTTATTGAAATATTTTCTAAAAAAGTTCATGGGCCCCAGGTTTAAGGTTACCTGAGCTTGAATGAAGACAGTAAGAGCACAGATGGCTGAAACTCCGTGATATTCCAAATGCCTCTTTTTTGGTTCTGACTTTGTAGGATTTTCTCCTAATGAGAATCAAAGAGCATTTATTGGTATCGTTTGTCTTTGTTCTAATCAAATACATTTGACAATGATTAGAAGAACTTGTATTTTATATAGTAATTAAAGGTTTAAAAGTAACCTTCAGAGCAACCTGTTTTATAGATGAGAGAACTGTGAGACCCAGAGAGATAACTTACCTGACTGAGGTCATATAGCTAATTAATGTCAGAATGATTTGGAAGACTGGTATCCCAACAGTTCCAGAGTTCTTTCCACTCCCACACTGCCCAGAATTCCATAGCCCCATATTTGGTTGGTTAGATTTCTCTGCTACATACGTCTTGCTTCTTATCTAAACTAAAAATTCCTTAAGGCCAGAGAACTTATCTTTTGGTCAGCACATCTCCAGTGTGCCTAAGTGCTATGGTTCTCAACAACTACTTTTTGAATCGAAAACATGTCCTAGAGACTATCAGGAATTTGGAGGTTCCAAGGAAGAATAGTCAGCGTAAGCTTGAGAAGAGTTGAGGCAAAGGCTTCATAGGAGAAGTGTGGCTTACTAAATACTTTGGCTAGTCATGATAGGAATAATTTAAGGCTTATGGAGATCATTGCAGGAGAACTTGCTGGCTTACATTCTTATTGTACTTTCCAAACATTCCCTGTTATTGTTTGAGTTTGGATGTTATCATCTCAGTTTTATACACGAGGAAACTGAGCCTCAAGAGATTATGTAAGTTGCTCAAAGCCACCAGGCTAAGTGGCAGAGGTAGAAATCGAACTCAAGTGTTTCTTCATTCAAGGTCCAGTGATCTTTCCATTATACCACAGTGACTACTAGATAGCTAGCTTATTCCAGCACCTTGGTTCCTTTTAGCCAGGAAGAACTGGTCTTATTGTGAGGCTTTTCCCTCCAGAGACCTTCCAAGAATCTATTTGTACAAAAATATTTGTAGCAGCTTTTTTTTGTGGTGGTAAAGAATTGGAAATTGAGAGGATGCCTATCTACTGGGGAATGGCTGAGCAAATTGTGGTATATGATGGTGATAGAATTATTGTTATAAAGAATGATGAAAAGAATGATTGTAGAAAAAGCAGGAAAGAGCTACATGAACTGATGCAGAGTGAAATAAGCAGAAAGAGGAGAACAATGCACATAGTAAGAGCAATATTGTAGGATGATCAAATGTGAAAACTTGGCTACTCTCAGCAATACAATCATCTGGGACAATTCTGAGGGACTTATGATGAGAAATGCCATCTACCACCAGAGAAAGAACTGTTGGAGTCAGACGGATGTAGATCAAAGTATACTCTCACATTAGTGTATTTATGGTTTTATTTCAGGGTTTTGGTTTTATATGGCTATTCTCTTACAACCATGACCAATATGGACATGTATTTTGCATGATAATAACACTTATAGCCCAGATCAAATTGCTCACCATCTGAGAATAGGGGGAGGGAAGGAGACAGGTTTAGATCTTATAATTTTAGAAAATGTATATTGAAAATTATTAATACATGTAATTGGGAAAATAAAATATCTTTGAATTTCCAAAATCAAAATTAAAAAAGGAAAGAAAAGGAACATTCTCAGATAATGGCTGTTTGGATCAGATCTCAGTAAAAGTAGAATAGATTCTGTGGTTGAAATCCCTCAACGAATAATAATGGCTGACACCTAAGTAGTGCTTTAAGGTTGGCAAAGCACTCTATAATTATCTCATTTGATCTTCACAACAACACTGAAGTGGTGCATTTATCATCTTCATTCTGTTGTTGTGGTTGTTCAGTGTTTTCAGTTGTGTAGACTCCTTGTGACACCATTTGCGGTTTTCTTGGCAGAGATCCTGGAGGGCTTACCATTTCCTTCTCCTGCTATTTTGACAGATGAGGAAACAGAGATAAATAAAGTTAAATGACTTGCCTAGGGTCACACAACTAATAAGCATCTGAGGCCAGATGAGAAAATTGAGACAGACTGAAGTTAAGTGGCTTCGCCAGTCATACAATTAGTAAGTGTCTGGGACAGGACTTGAATTGAAATCATCTTAACTCCAAATCTAGTACTCTATCCACTTTGCTGCTTAGATGCTCTACAGTTCTTCATCAGCAAAGCCCTCACAAGAGGTGGAAGGACTAGGACTTGATAGCACCCAAGGCAGGAAAGGGCAGAGAAGCTAACTTAATAGGACCAAGGAGTCAAAACACAATACATAACGAGTATCTGTTAAGCACCTAAGTGTTCATATTACATGCTGAAGGGTGCAGGGGGAGGAGAGTGAGGAGTTTAGATAAGGGACTCTTCTTCCCTTCATGATGTTTACAATCTAGTGGAGGGACAAGACATCAATGTAGATATATTATACTATATTACATGATAAATGCAGTAGAAATTATCCACCAAATGTGCTAAGTGAAGTCTTAGGGTATGGTGTTACCAACTGAGGCGATCAGGGGAAACTTCATGGGGAAGGAGACATTTGAATTGAGCTCTAAAAAATGGATAGGAATTCAACAAATGAAGATTCAAGCATAAGGAAGAGAATGAGAAAGGCATTGGTTGTGAGACCATAGTCTGTAATTGAGGAAGCAAAGAATAGTCCAACTTGACCAAAGCATAAATTTTGTTTTGTTTTGTTTTCTCAGTTTGATAATACTTTAATTCTCCCCCCCTAAATTACATGTAAAAACAATTTTTAACATTTGTTAAAATTTTAAAACATGACGTTTTGAGAAGGAACAATGTAAGGTGAAAGTCACTAACTGTGGAGGACCTCAAATGCCAGGCAAGGGAGTTGGAATTTGTTGGTAGACAACAGAGAGTTGTGACTTTTGAGAGGATGAAAGGTTTCTGTCATCTCCATGATTACATCTGTGGTGATAAAGATAGGATAGGGAAAGGACCTATGACTTCATTGGTTTAGAAGATTTCCAGATGAGGGAAGCCCCTCTACCAATGCCATTTAGAATCTTCTCTGAAACTCAGGGAATTGTCTAGGACACTGAGTCTTGCCAAGGGTCACAGAGCTAGTGTCAGAGGCAGAATTTGAACCCAGACTCAGCTGTCCTGTTCTTTAATTGTGATGCCATGTTGGCTCTCTATGGAATGGTATGGAGAAGGAAGATTATCCTGGCAATGGTAGAAAGGATGGATGGGAGAGGAGAAATTGTGTAGAGAAAAACCTTTGAGGAGGCTTTTTGTTGTTGTTGTTCATTTGTTTCGATTGTGTCTGACTCTTTGTGACCCCATTTGGATCACAATTTGGGGCTTTCTTGGCAAAGATACTGGAGTGGTTTGCCATTTCTTTCTCCAGCTCATTTTACAGATGAGGAAACGGAGGCAAACAGGGTTAAATGACTTGCTCAGAGTCATATAGCTAGTAAGTGTCTGAGACCAGATTTGAACTTAGATCTTTCTGAATCCAGGCTGGGCACTCTAATCTCTGTGCAGTCTAGATACCTAATTATGTGAATGTGAACCTTGAATAGGAAGAGATAATACCAGAGTTTTAAGCACAGACTTCTAGGTGAATGGGATTGCTTCAGAGAGTAATAGTAAAGTCAGAAAGAGGAGCAGGTTGAGGAGGGGAGGATCCTGAGCTTGGACTTGGCCGCGTATGTTTGAGGTGCTGGACACCAGAGGTGCCCCCTAGACAACTGAAGATGGAAATCTGGACCTAAAAAGAGACTTTAGGACTGAAGAGATTACTTGGGAATTACCTATTGAAGTAGCCAAAGTGAAAGAGAGAGGAAAGTTAGGGATGGACCACTGGGAAATACCCACTTAAGGGAATGAGGAAGTAAAGCTGACTAAGGAGATAAGAGTGACAAGAGTACTAGTGATTGTCAGGCAGCTCCCTGAAGGGGATGCAATCACTTTCCCACCTGTGCTTGCAGCAAAAACTCAATAGCTGGGGTGATTTGAAGTCATTGAGATTTTTAATGGACTGCTTATTGAGAGTGGGGGAGGTAAGGGACGAGACCACTGCTAGTGCAATTTTCCATGCCTGTGCTGTTTCATAAGAGACCTCCTACTACGGTCAAAATATGAATCCAGGATAATAAAATCTTGGGCTATCAACTGCCTATAACCAAGCGGAGCTAAGTCAGAGGCATCATAGAATAAAGGACTGAGTACTGGACTTGAAGTCAAAAGGAACTCCATTTAAATCCTTTCTCTGACCCTTTTCAGGTATGTATGTGAGTAAATCACAATCTCTCTGGACTGCTCCTTCCTCATAGGCAAAATGACTATATTGGATTAGATGTCCTTGAAGAACTCTGCTAGCTCTAGATGGGCGAGCTCCTAGCCAATCATCTATAGCTAGCTAAACTTTCAGAGACCATATAGGGTAGTGGATAGAGATTTGGAGTTAGTCAAAAAGCCCTGGATTTTAATCCTTCCTTCCTTCCTTCCTTCCTTCCTTCCTTCCTTCCTTCCTTCCTTCCTTCCTCTCTCTCTCTCTCTTTCT
>NW_025367707.1:0-10869 GCF_016433145.1 Gracilinanus agilis | reverse complement strand
GGAAGGAAGGAAGGAAGGAAAGAAGGAAGGAAGGAAGGAAGGAAGGAAGGAAAAAAGGAAGGAAGGAAGGAAGGAAAAAAGGAAGGAAGGAAGGAAGAAAGAAAGAAAGAAAGCAAGCAAGAAAGAAAGGATGAAAGAAAATAATTAATAAAAAAAGAATACCACTAGAGTGCTGAAGCCAAAGTTTTACAAGTCATACATAATTATATTCATCTTTGACCCCTAAGAGAATGCATTAATGTTCAAATGTTTCAGCTCTTACATTTATTGGTCAGATGATCTTAGCCAATTTACTTAAACTGGATAGGCGTTATGGTGCAGTGGGGGGGGGGGGAGGGGGGAATCCCAAGACTAAGAGCCAGAAAGTCTAAATTTAAATCCCTTTAAAAAAAATAAAATAAAATAAACACCTTACCCTCCATCTTAGAATTGATACTAAGAATTGGTTCCAAGGCAGAAGAGCTGTAAAGTAGAGGCTAGGGAACTGGGAGTCACACAGATAGTCACACAGATAGAAAGTATGTAAGGATAGATTTGAACCTAGGACCTCTCATCTCCAGACCTGGTGCTTTATCCACTGAGCTACATAGGTGCCCCAAAGTTTAAATCTTGATTTTAACTTCTATTACCTTTGTGAATCTTGAGCAAGTCACTTAATCTTCCTATGCCTCTGTTTCCTCTTTTGTAAAAGGAGGATAATAATTCCTGATATACTTATCTCAGAGTGTATTTGTGAGGAACAAATGAAACAATGTATGCAAATTGCTTTTCAGATTTAGAATGTTATATATTGTAATCTGTTATCAGCTGTTAACCTCCCTGATCCAGCATCAGCAATAAATACCCAGCTTCCAATGGGTCAGTGACGATTTCAAGTCAATGTCCTTCTGTCATGTTCCCCAAAACAGCTGGTGCGGTGTAAATTGCCACAGATTTGTTTCTACAAAATAAAGCTTTTCTCAATCTGTTTAGCTCCGAACAGCCAGGCAATGAAAACCTATCAACTCTTACTGAAGTCCTTCTCAATAATCCAGGATTTGGAAATCGCTGCCTGAAAGATGAGTCGCTCCCGTAAGTCTGAGTGTCTGAGTGCCCTCTTGTTTTGAGTCTTACTAATGGAAAAAAGAGCAACAGAAAGTTACTAAGAGAAAATATAGACAGTATGGGCTTATTGCAGAATTTCATCTGGGAAGCCAGCATGGTGGAGAGGGACAAGACCTGAAACAAGATGCTATCTTTGTAACCCTCTGAGCAAGTCACTTAAGCCTATTTGCCTCAGTTTCCTCATCTGTAAAATGAGCTGGAGAAGGAAATGGCAAACCATTCCAATATTTCTGCCAAGAAAACCCCCTATGGGGTCATGAAGAGTCAGACTTGACTGAAAGAAATGACTGAACAACAACAACCCTGACCATAACTGATCTTTGTAATGTAAGCTCCCTGAGGGCAGGGATTGTTTCTCCAGTGTATTTGAAAGCACATGCCTACTAAGGATCTGGGCAGATAGCAGTGTTTAGTAAATATTTGCTGAATTGAAGAATCTTGTTGTACAAACATGAAGGACATTCTTGGGGTTTTCTAGGTGAAAACTCCCATCCTTCAAAAACCAGTACATTTGTCTATTGAAGTCCTACCCAAGTCAAATTTTTTCTACCAACTTGTTCTCATTTTCCAAATTTCTTTTGACCTCCCACAGCCCTTTGTCTTCATATAGTACTTATAACCTATCTGAGCTCTGATTATTAGTCTAGTTCTCCTAACCCTTCCTCCTTCTCTTTTCATGATCTTGGACATATCTCTCTGAGACTCTGTGTCCTCCTCTGTAAAATGGGGATAATAACAGCTCACAGGGTTGTCGTGAGGCTCAAATGATATAATTTAAGATACTTGGCATCCGAAAAGTGCTCTATAAAGCATAGTTGTTATTAGTGAGAGGCAGCTGGAATAATGGGGGAGAGAGGGCTAACTTTGAAGATCTGGGTTCATCTCCTGCTTCTGACACATTCTAGCTGTAGGACCAGGGACACTTACCTAAGCTTTCAGCACCCCTAAACAACTCTAAGACTTGAAGTAACAGAAGATCTTCATTGGCTAAGAAAGTTTCTATTTTTATTTATTTTTTATTTAGAATATTTTTCCATGGTTACATGATTCATGATTTTTCCCACCCCTCTTCCTCTCCGCTCCCGGAGCTGACAAGCAGTTCCACCAGGTTATACATGTATCATTGTTCAAAGCTTATTTCCATGTTATTCATATTTGCAATAGTGATCTTTTAAAGCCAAAACACCAATCATATCCCCATCAAACCATGTGATCAATCATGTTTTTCTTCTGCATTTCTACTCCCACAGTTCTTTCTCTGGATATGGATTTAAAGAAAGTTTCTATGTTGGAAATTCCCAAACAAGAATGAGATCATAGGTCTAGAAGAAAAGTCAATAGTCAATAAATATTTACTAAAGCTCCTACTATGTGCCAAGCACTGTGTTAAGTGTTGCTGATACAAATGTGGAAAATGAAAGATAACCCCTGGTCTCAAGAAGCTTACAGTTTAATGGGGGAAGACACCACACAAAAGAAAACTAAAAAGAGAGAGGAGAAATACCTGGTCCTGGGATCTGATGGAGAAATCCAAAATAGGGAAAATGGAAATGAACCCAGATCTTCAAAGTTAGCTTGCTACCCCCTTATTCCAGTTGCCTCTCACTAATAATATCTATGCTTTATAGAGCACTTTAAGGATGGCAAAGTACCTTAAATTATATCATCTGAACCTCATGACAACCTTGTGAGGTGTTATTGTCCCCATTTTACAGATGAAGACACAGAGTCTCAGAGAGGTAGGAAATTAAGAGATGGCTGGTTTGGGTACCTTTCTTCAAATGGAAACATTAGGAGGAACTCTTTAATTATCCTCCAATCAGAGGGGCAAAAAGGGTAATGAGGGTAATGGTAAAGTTTGAGTACAAGGCTGATATAGTCTTGCAGAATGATGAGGTTCCTGGGAACATTAAAAAAAAAAAAGTAAGAAAAAGTTGATGCTGTTATTGTAGATCTCTTAAATGTAGGAACCTGTTTAACTCATCTTCATCTTTTAGGATCCCTTCTCCCAGCATTGTGCCTTGCACATAGTAGATGTTTAATAAATATTTGTTAAATTGAATTGAAATCTAATGTAACAGGATGTGGTCCAGTGTTTCCTCCTGTTTCTGAGGATTTTATGAATGTTGTAACCAGAATTTAAAATATTCTCTTTCCTGATCCAGGAATTATCCCTGTGGCAATTCAACATCCTGGAAAACCCCCTCTGCTTCTCCTAATATAACTCATCTGTTCCAGAAGCAAAAGTGGACACCAGACAACCCCTCTCCCACCTGCAAGTGCAGCACCCGGGAGAAGCTCATGATGCTCCCAGAATGCCCGGAGGGGGCAGGGGGCCCCCCTCCTCCTGAGGTACCCTGCAGCTTCCTAAGGAAAGATGAAAGTTGTGCCAGACTCACTAAACATAATAACCTCAAATTAATACATAAATGATCCATCCTAGTCAAAAGGAGCCTATTAATGGATTATACTAGACCCTCATTTCACTGTGAAATATTCAGAGGGAGCTAAAGGAGATAATATGGAAAAGGATCCAGACCAAAGGGCAGAATGACCACCAAACTCTCCCTCCCACTCCATCTCCAGCCACTATTTCCTGAGGGTTTGCTTTGTGTTCAGCACACTCCCATTCTCTGTCTTTCTCTAACCATTTACATGCCAATTTATAGCATCATTCCTATAGCCTATATTTTCCTATAGTCCTTCTCTTTCTCAAGAATGGGAAGATCTGGGCAAAGTACCTTCAATGGCTCCCCATTGCAATGGTATTTTGGTAAATGTTTAGTAACCAACTCTCTGGTTTTTAAGTTTAATCTGCATTATTAATATTTTCTCCAACTCCTTCTTAAGACTAAACAATCAACAATCAACCCTTGATTTGTAGTATTTGCCAAAGTATAAATGATCATATTGAAAGCTTAGCAATTTGGGGGCAATTAGTTGGCTCAGTGAACTGAGAACCAGGTTGAGAGATAAGAGATCTTAGGTTCAAATCTGGCCTCAGACACTTCTAGTTGTATGACCTTGGGCAAGTCATTTAATCCCCATTGCCTAGCCCTTCCTGCTCTTCTGCTTTGGAACCAATATCTAGTATTGATTCTAAAATGGAAGTTAAGGGTTTTTAAAAGCAGAAAATTTAGCAGTTGGCTTGTTGGCTCTAGCACAGCCCTGCCCTCTGGCATTTTAAGCCTTTCAAAGTCTGGCTTTTGCCTACTTTTTCAGACTGATATTAAATTCATAATCTGGGAAATGATGGATGCCACCTTGAATGACAGGGAAGGCAGTTGGAAGACATGGAATGTTCCCAGGTGCTGTGAGCCAGGGGCAAACGTCTGTTGGCTTGACAGTATAAATATCCCTGACAGCAACTTGGAGGGGGTCTCTCTAGGTCTCTCTGGGCTCTGGAGGTCTCTGGGCAGAAGTCTCTGGACTAGGAAATCTCTGAATGGGTGGTGAAGGGAGGCAGGGAGGTCTATGAAGAAGAGGGTAGGAAGAATCTGAATATTTCCTGAAGACTGTGAGAGCTAGTGCATCACCAAACACTGGTAGCGAGAAAGCTGAGAGAATAAGATCACCAACACAGCTGCATCAATTGCATTCCCTCTTCTCTGGCTTGGCTGTGGCCAGGCTGGGCCAGAGGTGTAGTGGAGAGAATAAAGCTCCAGCTTCTACTGGATCAATAGCCTCCAGTCCTAATATTCAACTAGTTATAGAGAATAGGTTGATAGGGTCTCCAATCCCCAATCCTTGTCCTATTTATCCTTTCCCTGATTATAGATAAAGAGAGTTCAACAAGTACCTTCCTGAGTGGTCTTTATATCACGACCCTGGGGGAGGGAGTCAAACGCAGTCAGATAATCCAAGGCAAATCAAAGTCCTATATTAATTTATCCAACCCCAGGTTGGACCTGGAAAGGTTACCCATCCATCTAACCTCTCAAGGTCCTCCCAGGGCAACTGTTAGAGAAAAGGGGAAATTATAACAACTATTAAGGGTGATTGGGGTTGGTGTTCCCCCATCATCTGCAGCTGAGTAGAATACAGATAGATACATTCACATCACTCTATATCTATATCTCCTTAGGACTCTCCCTTTTTGTTTATAACACTGATAACTCATTACTCTCTCTTGCTCATTCTGTGGTCCAGCCAACTAACCTAATTAAGAACATAGAATCAGGCATTTAGAGCTGGAAGGAACCTTAAAGGCTATATAGTCCAACACCCCTTTCTCTTCCCCAATTTTGCAGATAAAAAAACCTGAGGCCCAATATCACACAATAGACAAGTTCCAACAACAAAGATGGCGCACCTTGTTCTACCATACCACTCTCCCAATCCAACGTGTTTTTCCCTCCACCAGACATCCCATTTCCCATCTCCATGCTTTTGTATGGTCTGTGTCCCGTAAGCCTATGACACTTTTTCTTACTACTGTTCCCTGAGAATCCTAGGTTGGTTCAAAGCTCAGCTCAGGTGCGCCCTCTTTTAAGAGCCCCGCCCCAAACAACTGATCATCCAGTGGCTAATGTCCCCAAATTACTCTAAATGTATTTATATTGGCTTACCTGTGTACATGCTGTTCCTCCCAGAAAGCAGAGCATAAGCTCTTTGTGTCAGGGACTAAAGCAGTATATATATCTTTGTATCCCCAGCAACTAACACAGTGCCTGATTTTATATATATATATGATGAATCTTCAGTTAAATCAGGAAAAAAACCCAGCCTTGCCTTTGTAGTCACATTGAATGAATAAATGAATGAATGAATAAAAAAATCTTATTAAATGCCTACCATATGCCTGGAATTGGGTTAAATACTAGGGATAAAAATGCAAAAGAGAAACTTTTGCATTTGTATCATATAAAGATTGTAGAGGGAGCAGCTGGGTAGCTCAGTAGATTGAGAGCCAGGCTTAGAGCCAGGAGGTCCTGGGTTCAAATCTGACCTCAGGTACTTCTTAGCGGTGTGACCCTGGGTAAGTCACTTAATCCCCATTGCCTAGCCCTTCCTGCTCTTCTGCCTTGGAACCAATACGTAGTATTGATTCTAAGAAGGAAAGTAGGGGTTTAAAAAAAAGGTCATAGAAAAGTCAGACTTTCCCACATAAACCCCAGCAAATGTATGAGAAAGATCACAGAAAGAAAAATGCTATAAAACAAAAAAGTAACAGAAGTAAGCTCTTCCAACTAGTCCACAGCTATACAAAAAGATGGCCCAAAGCTAGAAAACACAAGCAGAAAGTCTCACCACAGGGGAACAGGAGCGAGTCCAAGTAAATATGGAAGCCAGAGGGTGATGGCACCAGGAAAGCCAGTGTGAGCTCCAGCAAATAAACCTGAACCCAGACAATACTTGGGACAGGGATCCAAGCCAGGGTAAATTCCACAAATTAGGAATCTGAGGCTATATCTCAGCCCTGACCTATCAGAACAGAAGCAAGGACAGAGCCAGCCTCCATGCATTGCTACCCAAGGAGAGAAGGGATGTCCATGCCCTCCTCGGAGCATGGAGAGCCACAGCAGAAGATGGGGCCAACTCAGCACCAGCTAATGCTAGGTCAGCTGGTCAAGAGACCTGAGGCCAGCATGACCTCTAGCCTCCAGACTGGGCCTGTCATGGCCATAGGGGTATTAATGTCCCCTCTGGCTCTAGAATCCTCAAGGGAAAGAAGACAAAGACTGACTAAGGCAGAAAACATGGCGCACCAGCAGGAGACTGAAGGAGAAACCAGGGATGGAGCGAAAGGATGTGGACTAATGTTGGCCCCCTTATCAAGACTGACAGCTGTATCAGCATCCAGACTAAAGGTACAGGGCCAAACAGAGATTGTACCACCCATCCAAGAGTGCCAAGGGGCTGGTCTGAACACAAAAGCTTTATCCAAGAACCGAGGCTAAAAATATGAGTAGATGTAAGAATACCGAGAATGAATACAGGTCATAGGCAAAGAGAAATATAAGATGAAATTTCACTTTGCAACGACAACCAATAGAACCTCCAAAAAAATAGTTTGGTCACAAAGACTACAGAATTTCTAGAAGAAATGAAGCAAAGGATTAAAAAGAAGAAGAAGAAATGAGAGATCAATAGGAAAAAACTAAAAGGAAAATAAATGGATTAAAATAGGAGGTGGAAAATTTTATTCAAGTGATAGCCCCCCTGAAAAATAGAATGAAGCAGATAGAATTCAGTGAATCCATGAGACAAGAAATATTAGAATAAAGTCAAATGAGTAAAGAGAAATAGAAGAAAATATAGGAGATGAGATAAAGCATTTATTAAGTGCTTAATATGTGCCAGGCACTGTGTAAGGCATCTACTATAAAAAAACAAACAACTTATCAGGGAGATGGATTAAGGAAATAAAATTTAGGACTCTTTGAACTCTGAAAACCATAAACAAACAAAAAATAATTTGATCACCATATTTCAAGATATTCTAAAAGAAAATGTCCGAGACCAATTTAAAGCAGAAGGCAAAGCACAAAGAAAAAATCCACTAATCACTTCCTGGAAGAAACTGAAAACATTCAGCCAACAATATCCAAAATATCAGAGAAAAAAAGTAAATGTAAATGTTCAGAGATAAAAAGTTCAAGTTCTCAAAAACCAAGTTCACAGGCTAATGAAGAACCTTTGGCTTAGATTAATCAATGAGCAAAAATTTATTAAGCACTTGTTGTTCAGTTGTATATGACTCTTCATGACTCCATCCACGGTCACATTGTCCGTGGGATTTTCTTGGAGTGCTTTGCCATTTCCTTCTCCAGTGGATTAAGGCAAACAGAGGTTAAATGACTTGCAGGATCACTCTGTTAGGAAGTGTCTGAAGCCACATTTGAACTCGGGTCTTCTTAATTCCAGACTCAGCCATTCTATCCAATGAGCCACTTATCTATCTCACACCTACCATATGCTAGACACTACACCAGAGGCTGGGCATATGTCTACCCTCAAGAGCTTACATTCTACCAGCAGAGCCAAGATGGACATAGATTAAATATAGAAAAAAATAAATGTAAAGTGATTTTTTTTTGGACTGGGAAAACAGGCCAGAGATGGGTTAAAGTCCAAAGTTTTCTGACTTGATGGAGATTAAGACATTATTTGGAAAAGACTGTCCTCCAGGTCAACCACCTTTGCAAGTAGTACTGTTGGCAGTGCCCATGAATGCCATTGGCAAAGGAAAAGAAACAAAAAGAAGTGAAAAAAAAGGAGATAAAAAAGGGAAGGGGAAGGGAAGGAGAGGAGCATTAGGCAATTAAAATAATGTTAATGGCTATGTGTAACCTGCTCATTTCAGAAAGCTGATTTTGACTTATTTAAAAAATAAAAATAACTGAATAACTTAGGGAGGAAAAATCATGTGCTCCTAAATTTGAAGCAATACTTCCATCTGGTGGCCAAATACACACACTTCTACCTGCTCTCACATTCTACTATTTTGCCCAAATCCCCCAAGATAAGAGAAGGCATTGTTTTTGACAGGATTAAAAAACTCTTCAGTTAAATTGATGGGACTCTAGACTCCAAAGTAATTAATGGGAATTCCTCTCTCCTGTCCCCAGAGAGTACAACGCAGCACGGAAATCTTGCAGGATCTCACCAACAGGAACATCTCAGACTTCCTGGTAAAAACATATCCCGGGCTTTTAAGAAGCAGGTAAGGAGAGATGGAGAAGATCCTTCCGGAGAGGCTGTTAGGATTCTAGATTTAGAATTAGAAGGGACCTTAGAGGACTTCTAGCCCAAAGTGTTCATGTCTTGTATCCTAACATTCTAGGTGGTATAAAGTCAGCCTGATTTTTTTTCTGCAAAAAAATTCAGATTTTCCTCTTTTTGGGGGGTCAATTCTACACCACCACCACCCACCCCCAGCAGCTCCCAGCAGCTGCAACCTGTAGAATCATACTTTTTAAATTTTCCAGTAGAATAGAAGTTTCTTCAGGAAATAAGTTGTTCCATGTCTTTATGTCCCCAGTGCCTATTATAGAGCCTGGTACATTTATGACATATAATAAAACATTCATTGTAATGAACTGGATTTCTGAAATACTCCTGATCTGAGAGAAGAAAATAAACTTTTTAATGAGGCTTTACAGAAGGACCAACCTTGGTCACACCCTAAATCCCAATTTGGACTCTTTGGAAAGATGTCAGCCCAACGATGGGCAACAAGAGAGACTTCTGTCATCTGTTACTAATGGCCAGAGATCATCCTAGCCTCAGTTTCTGCCCTACTTGGCTCCCTTGCTCCACAGCCCCATTATCTTTGCTTTGGTCTTTTCCCACCTGTGCTGGGAATATTTCCTAAAAAGTATACAGAAGAGAAGAGCTGATTTCTCCTAAACCTCATCAATGTGATATAGATGAGTTCAGATGCTGTCACATCTATATCATACTTTTGTATATTTAGAAATTATTAATTTTGGACTTTATTTTTTAAGTTAAATTAAGTAATTAAATTAATTTTAGAATTTAGAAGTTATTAATAAACATTTTAAAATTGCATATTAAAGATTTGCCTACATGCCAGAAAGTTGAAAGTCTCTGAGAATTAGATGAAGAGTGTAAGGGTAAAGGATGGGTAAATGTTAAGGAGAAGAGAAAAATTAATACTAATATTCTAATTTCATTACTTGATTTTATTTGTGTTTTTCAGCATGAAAAGCAAATATTGGGTCAATGAACAAAGGTATGAATCTGGTTTTCTCCTCCTTTTCTAAGGAATTTAAATCTCTGACTGGTTCATCCAGAGTAGGGTCCCCTACATTAATCTGGGATGGAGTCTGGAGGTCTTCGGACCTCAGCAAGCTATTGGGAATAGCAGGAGTCCCTCCCTGGTCCTGGCCTGTCCCCTTAGAGGAAAATCATGCCATCTTCAAAAATGGTCACAGGGTCTTTGGGATATTTAAGAAAGTCCTGTGGCCTTTCAGCCTGAGGACAGAGAAAGGCTGAGGGGTCAGGAATAGATGGACCCCTCAGCCTTATTCCTTCTTTAATACGCAATTAAATTCCACAACTAGATCATGACTACCTCAGATCACAGAATCCCTGAGATGGAAGGGACCTCAGCCCAACCCACATCTAAACAAGAATCCAACCTACAACCTGCCTGACAAGTACAGGCATCTCATTTGACGTTCCCCATTGCAGCCTTGATATATTGCAAGTCAGCATAAGAAATTAAATGGGAATTTTGGGGGAGTTTTGTGGAAACTGCAGATGATGTGCAGAGGCCAGCAGACAACACAGAACAAGTTTAGGAACTCAGAAATGCATAGAATCTATCTATCTATCTATCTATCTATCTATCTATCTATCTATTATTATTATTATAGGATTTTAAAGCAGTTTATCTTTTAATGACATAAATAGACCCAGTAAATACTGTATAAAAGAAAACAAATTTCAGACTAATTCTCTGGTATGAAGGACGGCTAAAGAATTTTACAGAGATTTTCTAGATCTTAGGAGTGCCATGCCCCTAACTTCTACAATGTGGAAGGGATCCCTGTACTTATCTGGTCTCTGATTAAAGACCTCCAGTAAGGGGAAACCCATTTGTTGCCTCCTGAAGCAGCCCAGACCAATTTTTAAAAAAAGCTCTAATTATTAAGAAGTTTTTCCTGACATCTAACCTAATTTGGGGAGAGGAGGGTCATTTTTAACTAGAACATCCAGTTCTGCTCTCTGAAGACAAATAAGAAAATCTAATCTCTCTCTCTCTCTCTCTCTCTCTCTCTCTCTCTCTCTCTCTCT
>NW_025367706.1:0-3050 GCF_016433145.1 Gracilinanus agilis | reverse complement strand
CAAGCCATTCCCCAATTGATAAATGGGCAAGAGACATGAATAGGCAATTTTCAGGTAAAGAAATCAAAAGTATCAATAAGCACATGAGAAAGTGTTCCAAATCTCTAATAATTAGAGAAATGCAAATCAAAACAACTCTGAGATATCACCTCAGACCTAGCAGATTGGCTAAAATGAAAGAAGGGGAGAGTAATGAATGTTGCAGGGGATGTGGCAAAATTGGGACATTAATGCATTGCTGGTGGTGCTGTGAACTGATCCAGCCATTCTGGCTGGCAATTTGGAATCACGCTCAAAGGGCTATAAAAGAATGCCTTCCCTTTGATCCAGCCATACCATTGCTGGGTTTGTACCCCAAAGAGATCATAGATAAACAGTCTTGTACGAAAATATTTATAGCTGTGCTTTTTGTGGTGGCAACAAATTGGAAAAGGAGGGTATGTCCTTCAATTGGGGAATGGCTGAACAAACTGTGGTATATGCGGGTGATGGAATACTATTGTGCTAAAAGGAATAATAAACTGGAGAAGTTCGAGGCGAACTGGAGAGACCTCCGGGAACTGATGCAGAGCGAAAGGAGCAGAGCCAGAAGAACTCTATACACAGAGACTGATATACTGTGGTAAAATTGAATGTAATGGACCTCTGTACCAGCAGCAATACAATGACCCAGGACAATTCTGAGGGATTTATGGTAAAGATGCTACCCACATTCAGAGGAAGGACTGCAGGAGAGGAAACATATAAGAAGGGCAACTGCTTGAACGCATTGATCGGGGTAGACATGATTGAGGGTGTGGACTTGAAACTACCACACCAATGCAACTGCCAACAATTTGGAAATTGGTCTTGATCAAGGACACATGACAAAACTAGTGGAAATGCGCATCGGCCATGGGTGGGAGGGTGCGGGGGAGGGGGGTTGAAGGGGAAAGGTGGAGCATGAATAATGTAACCATGTTAAAAATGAATATTAATAAATGTTAAAAAAAAAGAAGTACATGGGGGGAAGGTGGAAGATCAATACAATGGAAGGGTGGAAAAGTTTGACACCAGGTAATACTTAAATCTTATTCTCATTGGAATTGTCTCAGAGATGGAAGAACAGTAAGATACATTGGGACAGAGAATTGTATCATGCCCTATAGAGAAGTAGAAGGATTATAAACAGGCTGATGGGGAGGGGAACAATACAAAGAAGGAAGAGGTTGGGGGTCATTTAAAAGGCATAATAGTAAGAGGGGAATAATAAGAGGTAAGGAGTAGGATGGGGAGTAACAATAGGGAGGGGAAATGGGGGAGACTGACTAAAAGTGAAAAATTGCAAGTGGGGGATAAGAAAAAAGGCAGAATCAAAGGAGGAAGTTAAAATGGAGCAGAATGCATAGACAGTAATCATAACTGTGAATGTGAATGGGATGGTCAGCCATAAATGGAAGCAGATAGCAGAATGGATTAAAAAACAGAATCCTATCATATGTTTTCTACAAGAAACATACTTGAGACAGGTTGACATCCACAGGGTAAAGATAAGAGAGTGGTGGAGAATATATTGGGCTGCAACTGAGACAAAGAAGGGAGGAGTAGCAATTATGATCTAAGACAGTGATTCCCAAACTTTTTTGGCCTACTGTCCCCTTTTTAGAAAAAATATAACTAGCACCCCCTGTCACATACTATCACCGCACCCTTACAGTTATTCACTGCCCCAAAATGCACCGGTGGCCATCACCACTCTCCTGGATCACTGCAACACCCACCAGGGGGCAGTGGCGCTCACTTTGGGAATCACTGAACTAAGATAAAACTAAAAAAAAAATAAAACTGATTAAAAGAGATAAGGAAGGTAACTACATCTCAATGAAAGACAGTATAAATAATGAAGGAATATCAGTACTCAACATATATGCACCAAATGGTATAGCATTCAGATTTCTAAAGGAAAAATTAAAGGACTTTAAGGAAGAAATAGAAAATAAAACCACACTAGTGGAGGACTTTGACCTTCTCCTATCAGAAAATAAATAAGAAAGAAGTAAGGAATGTGAGTGAAATGATAGAAAAATTAGAGCTAATAGATATCCAGAGAAAAGGAAATAAGGATAAAAAGGAATATACCTTCTCTTCAGCAACACAAGGCACATGTACTAAGATTGACCATGTAGTGGGGCATAAGAACATTACAAACAAATGTAGGAAAGTAGAAATATAAAGGCAACTTTTTCAGACCATAATGCAATAAAAATAATAATCAATAATGGTTTATGGAAAGGTAGGTTTAAATAAATTGGAAACTAAATATTCTAATTCTTCAAAACTGGTGGGTCAAAGAACAAATCAAAGAAAGAATTACTGATATTATTGAAGTGAATGACAATAAGGAAATAGCATATAGAAATCTATGGGATGCAGCCAAAGCTGTACTCAGGCAAATATTTATATCTCTGTGTGCATATGAGAGAGGGAAGAGGTCAACAAATTGGGCATGCAACTTATAAAAGGAGAAAGAGAGCAAATAAAAAACCTTCAGATAAAAAATAAACTACTTTTAAACTATGGGGCAGCTGGGTAGCTCAATGGATTGAGAGTCAGGTCTAGAGATAGGAGGTCATAGGTTCAAATCCAGCCTCAGACACTTCCCAGCTGTGTGACTCTGGGCAAGTCACTTGACCCCCCATTGCCCATCCTTACCACTCTTCCACCTATGAGCCAATACACAGAAGTTAAGGGTTAAAAAAAAACTAAACTAAATATCCTAAAAATCAAAGGAGAAATTAATAAAATTGAAAGTAAAAGAACTATTGAACTAATAAATAAGAGTAGGAGCTGATACTTTGAAAAAAATTGATAAAATACTGGTTAATCTAATAAAAAAAGAAAATCATATTAGCGATATCAAAGATGAAAAGGGTGACCTTGCTTCTATTTAAGAGTGAATTGAGGTAATTACTAAGAACTGTTTTGCCCAATTATAAGGCAATAAGTATGACAATCTATGTGAAATAGATGAATATTTATAAAAAATATATATATATAAATATATATATATA
>NW_025367705.1:0-5803 GCF_016433145.1 Gracilinanus agilis | reverse complement strand
GAGAGAGAGAGAGAGAGAGAGAGAGAGAGAGAGAGAGAGAGAGGGAGAGAAGTAACTTGCCCAGGAACATATAGCTAGTAAGTATCTGAGACCAGATTTGAGTTCAGGTTCAACTGCAGGCTTGGCATTCTATCCACCACAGGGACACCTAGCTGTCCCTGAGGGCTTTGTGTTAAAAGGGAGGGCTGGAGCCCAGCTATCTTCACTCAATATCCTCCATGTTGACACGGTCACCCAACCCACTGAAGGTCTCAGTACCCTGCAGCCCAAATGCTGCAACAAACATTTTATAATCTTATTTTTACTGCTGGCTTTTGGTTTTCCATCACGTTTATTTCTAAATTTATTCCTCCCTCCTCCTCTACCCATTGGGACCAAGATTTTGAAAGGAAGAGGGGAAAAATTGAAGTCCATTAAAACTACCCAATATATCGACTAACTAAGTCTAGACAGCAGATGCCAAACTACACATACATAGTTCTCCAACTTCTGCCAAGAGAAGCCATTATAACAAACCTTTACCAGACGCCTATTACTCTTTCCAAGGCTCTGTGCTTGGGGCTGGTGGGACACAGACTTGAAAAACAACCTCCTTCCTGCCCTCGAGGAGTTTATAGTTAGTTATTAGAGGATCATATACATTCAAAGGCATCTGAGTCATATGACAGTGCACAGAGCAGCACCAGGGCTAGTCAGGAAGATATGGGTTCAAATCTAGCCTCAGATACTTCCTAACTTCATGGCCCTGGGCAAGTCACTTCACCCCATTGGCCTCAGTTTCCTCAGTGGCAAAAACGGGGATAATAGCACCTACCTCCTAGGGTTGCACAACATTTGCGAATAAGAATATTTGTAAAATGCTTAGCATATAAAACCTGGTACCTAGTTCTTGTTCATTTGTGTCTGACTCTCTGTGATCTCATTCGGAGTTTTCCTGATGGAGATATTAGAGTGGTTTGCCATTTCCTCCTCTGACTCATTTTACAAATGAGGAAACTGAGGCCAACAGGATGAAATGACTTGCCCATGGTCACATAGCTAATAAGTGTCTGAGGTCAGATTTGAACTCATATCTTCCTGACTCTCAGTCTGGTGCTCTGAGCACTGTGGTGCAACTTGGCTGCCTTTGAGTGAATGTTATCTTCCTAATTCCAAACCCAGTGCTCTCTCCACTCCATCTTCTCATCGAAGGCCCTCCAGTTAAATGTTCCTCCCCCTTCCCTTCCAACCCAACCATCTAGTTATGAAAAGGAGGGCCATGGAACAAAGAAGAGATTCATGCCTTCATACTGATTTGTCGAGCTCCTGCTGAGAACAGGTATGGAGAGTTTAGACTACACATAGTGGCCAAAGGCTCCAGGAAAATTTAAGGAGGAAGAGAGAGTTCTTCTATGTGAGGAAATCTCCAAAGGCTTGACAGAAGAGGTAGACCTTGGAAGAATCAGAGAATGACCTGAGCAATGGAAGGAAGGAAGGAAGAAGATATAAGCAAGGGTTATGGGACCTGTGCCAATCAGTCAGCAATTGATTGATAAACATTAAGTGCCTACTATGTGCCAGGCATCGTACTAAGCTCTGGGGATATAAAAAGGGACAAACCTCTAGGAACTTAGGAATGGGGAGAGGCAGACTGAAACTGGGGAATAGCTGGAAATCTAGTTTACTGGAAGGTGGAGAATTTGAAGAGGAAGATAAGGTTGTGTGTTTTTTTTTAAATAAAATAAAATGGGCATCCTAATCCTGGCATACCCTGCTCTCAAGGATGTCATGAGGAAATCACTCTCTAAAGCTTAAGGTGGGATTATTCAGAGAGAAGGCTGGAAGGGCAGAAAACAAGGTAGGTGGGAGTCAGATGGTAGAGGGCCAAGTCAAGGGGATCTTCCTTGGGCCTCCCTTCTTTGGAGCTTTCTGGAAGCCATAGGGGACTTTTCTGATGTTCCCTACCTAACAATGCCCATTTATTATTTTTTTTTTTGCATTGCTCTGAACTTTAGACCTAATCCCTTGCTGTTGTTGCTGTCTCCCCTCCTCCCCCTTCCTCCCTCTTTTCTCTTCCCTTTTGATCTCCCTGGGAATGGGAAAGAAGGGAAGGGAAGAACATTTCAGGTGGAATGTGCCTGACCCCAGTGGAGAAGTGTGAGGCCCCTGGGTTTGCTAGCAGAGGGCAGTGGCTCTGAAGGCCAAGAAGATGAAGTGGATAAAGCCTTCCTGCTCCCCACTGCAGTATTCCACCCACTCTGCCCCGCTCACCCTGGGCTTCATGTGAGTTGTGCGATAGAAGTTCCCTGGACACAAGGGCTCACACTCTTTGAAATTATTTATGTGTTTGTTTTGGTGTGTTTTGGTGGGGATATTGAGGTATGAAGGACTTGGAGTCAACTGGACTTGGACTTGAGTTCAAAACCCAGCTTTGACCCAGACACACAGATGCACAGTAATCAATGTGAAAAATGTTGAGTGAATGGGCATATCATTTAATTTCTCTGAATCTTTGTGCTATAATCTGTAAAATGAAGGAAGCGTTGGTCTTGCACTGCTAGTATAAGAATCTAGTAAAATCATCTATAGAAAAGTATTTTTTCAACTCTAGTCAGGCGTGATCCCAAAGCACCCATCCTTTAGATCTGGAGGCTGAACAATTTTCAGTCCTTACCTCCATCCCTACACCTAGCCAGAGTGTACATGCCCAGCTCCTACCCAGCAGATCAGGGGCTACCACGGTCACCTTGTTAGACAGATGCACGACCCATTGTTATTAAGAGATACACAAGGCGGGCAGCTAGGTGGTTGAGAGCCAGGGTTCAAATCTGGCTTCAGACACTTCCCAGTTGTGTGACCCTGAGCAAGTCACTTTACCCCCATTGCCTAACCCTTGCCACTTTTCTGTCTTGTAATTAATACTCAGTATTGATTCTAAAATGGAAGATATAGGTTTTTTTTTTTAAAGAAATATATGTGGATGAATTATCCCAAGACAGGGGCACAACCATGGCTAGAAGCTAAGCTGACTTTGCCAGGGGCTGAACCTTCAACCTTTGGCACTGGATTGAGGCCCTGCTCCCGTGGCATTCCTGCTGGCAGCTCTGTGGCCACCAGCCATGCCAGGGGTGTGGTTGATTTCCAAGCAGAGGAAAGTGTTGATATTTGCCAAAGGAAGTCAGTGGGAGAGAATTGTAGGAGGAAGATGAGGTGTGAGGTTGCAGGAAAAGACTGTCCAGGAATTATCTCATGGGTCACAGGACGTAGGGTTGGAAGGAGCTTTGCTCAGTCATGCCCCACTCTTTGTGACCCCATTTGGAGTTTTCTTGGCAGAGATACTGGAGTGGTTTGCCATTTCTATCTCCAACTCATTTACAGATGAGGAGACTGAGGTAAACAGAGTAAAGTTAATCGCCCAGGGTCATGAAGCTAGTAAGTATCTGAGGTTGAATTTGAACTCAGGTCTTTCTGACTCCAGGCCTAGCATTCTATTTACTTTACTACCTTCTCAACTATCCTGACTCTGATTTTGATGATAAATAGGAGTCTCTTCCCCATCACGATAATAATAACTTGTATTTTTATAACACTCTAAACCAGTGATGGGCAAACTATGGCCCGTGGGCCAGATGGGGGTGGGGTTCCTGAAATGTTCTATCCCACAGTGCAACATTATTCCTAATCTGACGAATACAATGAGTAGGATACAATACAATGAAACTTCGAAAGAGTTGCCTTAGAAACAGACTGACAGATGAGAATTTCCTTTCCTTTGGCCCCCTCTTTAAAAAGTTTGCCCATCACTGCTCTAAACCATTTCACAAATGAGGAAATAGGTTCCAACAGCCTATTTATTTGTCCAATATCACACAGCTGGGGAGTGTTGGATTTGGGGGTCTTCCGACTACACTAGGTATTTTTTCTACTACATAGTCTCCTTTATGTTGCATAGACAGTCAGTCTGTGTGTGTGTGTGTGTGTGTGTGTGTGTGTGTGTGTGTGTGTGTGTGAAAGGAATATGTTAGTTTAGAAAGGAACTCTCCTGGGTCTGTTTTCCTGGCACAGACCCTATAGGAAGTCCCTTACTCAGCCCCTACAAGCGAAACACACACAGAGATAGCAGCATAAACAGGAAAACACTGGAGGAATGGTGGTGAACAATAGTCCAGGCATGTGGTCTGTTTGTATTTGTAGAAGAAAGCCAGGTGTCAATCCAATTTGAGCATTGGAAAAACCATGCAATCATGAAAACCTCTTATAACCATATTACTCTATTCAGGGCCACTCATGAAAACCTCTTGTAATCATATAATTATATTCAGGGGCCTCCAGAAATCTAAAAACTACCAAGATCAAACAGAGGTATTGGGGCAGTCCTCCACCAGGGTCAAGAAAGGGTCAAACTTTTCCTATTTAAAACAAAACATTGATAACAACAACAATTATATTAGTCTAGGGAAAGGCTGTATGTTTCCCATCCTCCTCAGCCCTTACCCCCAGCCTGACTTGTAGATAGCCTATAGTGGCGCTCTGGTCTTTATCTGTCCCACTTTAAGCCATCCAAGGTAAGAAGCAGAAGTCAACCGTAGATTTTATAGTCAATTCCCATCAGTCTCTTTTCTTCTTTTTGTAGGTGGATCTGACTGTTTACACCTTGGCCACTCCCTGAAGTGTTACCACAATCATAATCACGGAGTCAGATCAGTTAAAGTGGAAGCAGCTGCTGTCAACAGTTACAAATGAACAAACAACTGGTCCTAAGATCATGGATTTAGAGCTAGAAGAGTCCTTGGAGCCTACTTAGTCTACCTCCTCATTTTCCAGAAGAGGAACCCGCAACTTGCAGTTCAGAATGGTTAAATGACTTGCACAGGTCACATAAGTGGCAGAAGGAAGAGGATTTAAATTCAGGTCTTTGGACTCCAAATCCAACATACTTTTCACTGCTCCACACTTCAAGGCAGGAAGAGAATAGACTTCTGGGCTAGCATTCCCTAAACTGATCTTTATATTCTAGCATAAAGTATGACCTCCCCAACTTCTATTTTCTTTCCTCCCAAAGTATATTACATTTAAATGCTTTGTTTATATGTATATATAAGCATTTTTTAAAAATCCTTAACCTTTCATCTTGGAATCAATACTGTGTATTGGTTCCAAGGCAGAAGAGTGGTAAGAGTAGGCAATGGGGGTGAAGTGACTTGCCCAAGGTCACAAAGCTGGGAAGTGTCTGAGGTCAGATTTGAACCTAGGACCTCGCATCTCTAGACCTGGCTCTCAATGTAAGCATTTATTAACCTTAAATTTACTCTGGGTATAATTTTCTATATACTTGTTGACTCCCTGCCATGGGATCACAAAGAGCAGGTTATGACTGAACCACAAAAGTTTGACTCCCCCATTCATATGAAAGGCCAGTTTGAGTAGAGATCTTTTCACTCTTTCTTTCTTGTATCCCCAATGCCTTGCACAGGGCCTAGTAAATAGTAAGTACTTAATACTTATTGATTGGTTGATTGATTGATTGCAATTATATATCCAAGCATCCTGACAGGAGGAACAGAGTCCCTTGGGTAGATCTAGGTAGATTGGTTATATCCCTGGGAAATTCTTATGTCCTAGGCTGTATTGTAAAGAGCCTGAAGACTTAAGCACACAGTACAACACAGTCACAAATTTGAATATATGTTTATCTTCAACCATATATATATTTTAAACCCTTATAAATATATAAATACATTTTAAACCCTTAGAATATATATTATATATTTTAAACCTTTACATATAAATATATTTCAAACCCTTATAATATATATGTATTTAT
>NW_025367704.1:0-5720 GCF_016433145.1 Gracilinanus agilis | reverse complement strand
TAATGATAATACATATATAACCCAGATTGAATTGCTTGTCAACTCCGGGAGGGGGGAGGGAGACAACACGAATCCTATAACTATGGAAAACTTCTGTGGAAATTTGTTGTCATAATAAAATAAAGTATAAATAAAAGTATACTGTATCCTATATCTAACAGCCAAATAGACTGTATACCTTTAGAGCAGTGGTTCCCAAATTTTTTTGGCCTACCCTCTCCTTTCCAGAAAAAAATATGACTTAGCGCCCTCTGGAAATCATGAAACTATTTATTGAACTCAGAATAGAATGTAATACAAAAAAAGTGTGGCCATCACCGCTCCTGTAGATGGCTGCAGCACCCACTAGGGGGCGGTAGCGCCCACCTTGGGAATCACTGCTTTAGAGAGAGGGAAAGGTCTTTTCCCTTTAAGAGCCACAACGTAGCCTAGGGTCCCTTTGTGATGTCACCCACCCTATCAACAGTCTGTTCCAATGATGTCAAAGCCCTTAACTATATGTAGCTAAGTTGGAAAATGTCTGTCCTGAGTCCGTAAGTGCTCTTTTTCATAAGAAAATTTATGATAAATGTATGTTTGTTACGGAGAATCTTTTCTAGATTATTTGATTAAGAGTCTAGAATGGTTATCCAGGGGGAAATGTTGGCTTTTGAAGGCTTATGATATTATTTTGTTTAGAAAAGAGAGTCGGAGCCTTCTTTGCTAGGTGGTCTTGGCCGGTTATTTAGGTACTCTGTGCCTCGGGTTCTCTGTCTGTTGAATGAGGTCCATGAATCCTCATTGGTTTTCTAGATAAACAGTATATGGTTCAGGAAAAGGGTTTTGAAAAAGTAGAATGTATATACATTCAGAGATGGGAGGCTGAATTATAGTTTTTTGGCCTTTAGTAGTTGAATGGTTAATTTTATGTTAAAATATGTATGTTGTGGGGGGGGCACACGATAAATGCACTGTTCTGATCCTATAGTTTTTATGACTGCTTCTCAGGGCTTTCTGGGCTTTTGTTTAAAATAATAACGAGAATCTAGGCCGTTAGGGATGTGACCAAGCTGCCAGATTAACTGTGTTAAGTAGGCAAAACTTGTATGATCTTTTCTTGACCAAAAGTATAAGAAAAAACCATAAAAAGAACCAGTGGCTGGCTTGGGGGGTGACGGTGTTATTGCCGGGGAAAGAAATCATGTCAGATTATGTGAAAAGGACACAAAAACAAATCGAAGGGTATTTGATTGTCACAACTAATCTTGGTGCTCAAAAAAAAAAAAAGGGAAAAATAATATTCTTTTTCTCCCTTATCTTCAGGCAGGGGGAGGGGGGCTGTGGGTGTAGAATGTTGCATACGCTGCTGGGCAACAGTTGCTAGGTTCAGTTGTTTTGCTCAGTTCTTAGTTACCAGGAGAGACGGAGGGTGGGAAGAAATGATATATTCAGAAATAACTGTGTAGTCAAAACAAAACAAAAGGTTGATCTACAAAAATTAAGAAAATTAATGCTTTTGATTCAAGGATTCAAATTGAGGGGGGCCCAAAGTAAGCTTCCCAGTTGTCTTCAAAAATATTGGGTGCTTGTCTAAGCCGTAAATCCTTGGTGTCTTGCCATGCCATTCAGAAATTAGTGACGGAAGTCCCAAAGGCCAGACATATTCCTTGGCCCTCGAGGCCTCAGAGGTATGGTACTTTTCTATAGCTTTGCTATCAAAAATGCTTTCCTAGTGGTTTTTTCAGGATTTCCCAAAAGGTCTAATAAAAGGGAGCATAGAGGCAAAGGGGAATAATGAACAAGGGGAGGCTGGGAAAAGGGAGGTGGCGTCTTTAGCCAAGACCACAGGGATGGAAAAGGGCATTCATTATGTCACTAGCAGAGGGCATGAAGGATCAAACTCAGTGCTAAAGGGGCACAGAGGAGGGTACCAAGGTCTGTCTGGAGCGAGGTTTGGAGAGAAGGAGCCGGAAGATAGTGCCGGACTGATTTGTGAGGTAACCCTTCACTATAAGACATGGCAGCAGGAGGAAGAGAGCCTGGCAAATGGAGAAAAAAGTGAGCTGGACAATCCTCCCTCCTAAGGTGGCTTTCCATCCCAAGGAGTCCCTGGGGTCATTAGAACTGCTGGTGGCTCTTTCTACCCTAGTGGCAAGCACCCTTTTCCCACAGAGAGCTGTGGCATCTCTAGGTGGGAATTCTCTCTCCCCTTCCCAGAGTCAGGCCAGATCCTATCATGCTCGTGTGTGTGTGTGTGTGTGTGTGTGTGTGTGTGTGTGTGTGTGTGTGGCAAAAAAGAGAGAAAGAGGGAAAGAAGGGAGGAGTGAAAAAAGGAAATAAAATGGAAAGAGGAGCAAAAGAAAGACTTTTCTTGAGTGTTTTCTCTTTCTAAGGCACTGGGCAGAGCTCAGACATGCTCCTTACCTCTCTGGCCTCCAGCTACTCCTTGCCTTTTTTTTTTTTTAATGAATTCATTTATTTATTTAATTTAGAATAGTTTCCATGGTTACATGATTCTTATTCTTTCCCTCCCTTCACCTTTCCCCCTCCTGGAGCAAACAGACAATTCCACTGAGTTTTACATGTAGCATTGTTCAAAAGCTATTTCCATATTATTACTATTTGTAATAGAGTAATCATTTAAAGTCCCCAATATTACCCCATTGAACCATGTCATCAATCACAATTTTTCTTCTGCGTTTCCACTCCCACAGTTCCTTCTCTAGATGTGGATAGCTTTTTTTTTCTCATAAGTCTCTTAGGATTGTCCTGGATCATTGCATTGCTATTAGTAACAAAGTCTATCACATTTGATTGTTTCACAATGCTTCAGTTACTGTGTATAATGTTCTCCTGGTTCTGCTCATTTCCCTCTGCATCAGTTCCTGGAGGTCATTCTAGTTCACATGGGATTCCTCCAGTTCTTTATTCCTTTGAGCACAATAGTATTCCATCACCAACAGATACCACGATTTGTTTAGCCATTCTCCGATTGAGGGACCCCCTCATTTTCCAAACTTTTGCCACCATAAAAAGCGCAGCTATGAATATTTTTGTACACATATTATTCCCTATTATCTCTTTGGTGTACAAACCCAGTAGTGGTATGGTTGAATCAAAGGGTAGGCATTCTTTTAAAATCCCTTTGTGCATAATTCCAAATTGCCCCTCAGAATGGTTGGATTAATTCATAACTTCACTAGCAATGCATTAGTGTCCCAATTTTGCCACATCCCCTCCAACATTTACTACTTTCTTTTGCTGTCATATTGGCCAATCTGCTGTTTTGATTTGCATTTCTCTAATTATGAGAGATTTAGAACACTTTTTCATGTGCTTATTGATAGTATTGATTTCTTTATCTGAAAACTGCCTATTCATGTCCCTTGCCTATTTATCAATTAGGGAAAGGCTTGATTTTTTTTTACAACTGATATAGCTCCTTATAGATTTGAGAAATTAGACCTTTGTCAGAGGTTTTTGTTATAAAGATTTTTCCCCGATTTGTTGCTTCCCTTCTAATTTTGATTGCATTGGTTTTGTTTGTACAAAACCTTTTTTAATTTAATGTAATCAAAATTATTTATCTTATATTTTATAATATTCTCTATGTATTACTTTGTTGTAAATTCTTTCCTTTCCCATAGATCTGACAGGTATACTATTCTATGTTCACCTAATTTACTTATAGTTTTCTTCTTTATGCTTGTCTTCTACCCATTCTGAATTTATCTTGGTGTAGGGTGTGAGATGTTGATCTAGACCCAGTCTCTCCCATACTGTTTTCCAATTTTCCCAGCAGTTTTTGTCAAATAGTGGGTGTTCGTCCCAAAAGCTGGGATCTTTGGGTTTATCGTAAACTGTCTTGCTGAGGTCATTTACCCCAAGTCTATTCCACTGATCCTCCCTTCTGTCTCTTAGCCAGTACTATATTGTTTTGATGACCACTGTTTTATAATACAGTTTAAGATCTGGTACTACTAGGCCCCCATCCTTCACTTTTTTTCATTATTTCCCTTGATATTCTTGATCTTTTGTTCTTCCAAATGAACTTTGTTATAATTTTTTTCTAATTCAGTAAAAAAAGTTTCTTGTATTTTGATAGGTATGGCACTAAATAGGTAAATTAATTTGGGTAGAATGGTCATTTTTATTATATTAGCTCATCCTACCTATGAGCAATTAATGTTTTTCCAATTATTCAGATCTAGTTTTAATTGTGTCGAAAGTGTTTTGTAGTTGTGTTCATATAATTCCTGTGTTTGTCTTGGTAAATATATTCCTAAATATTTTATATTTTCTAGGGTGATTTTAAATGGAATTTCTCTCTAACGCTTGTTGCTGAGTTGTGTTGGAAATATATAGAATGCTGATGATTTCTATGGGTTTATTTTGTATCCTGCAACTTTGCTAAAGTTGTTGATTATTTCTATTAGCTTTTTAGTTGATTCTCTAGGATTCTTTAAGTATACCATCATATCATCTGCAAAGAGGGATAGTTTAGTCTCCTCATTGTCTGCTTTAATCCCTCCAATTCCTTTTTCTTCTCTAATTGCTACTGCTAGTGTTTCTAGTACAATGTTAAATAATGGAGGAGATAATGGGCATCCTTGTTTCACTCCTGATCTTACTGGGAAGGCTTCTAACTTATCCCCATTGCAGATGATGCTTGTTAATGGTTTTAGATATATACTGTTTATTATTTTTAGGAAAGGCCCATCTATACCTATACTTTCGAGTGTTTTCAGTAGGAATGGGTGCTATATTTTGTCAAAGGCTTTTTCTGCATCTATTGAGATAATCATATAATTTCTGTTGGTTTGGTTGTTCATATGGTCAATTATATGGATAGTTTTCCTAATATTAAGCCATCCCTGCATTCCTGGTATAAATTCCCCCTGATCAATCCTTGTGATCACTTGCTGGAGTCGTTTTGCTAGTATTCTATTTAAGATTTTTGCATCTATGTTCATTAAGGAGATTGGTCTGTAGTTTTCTTTCTCTGTTTTTGATCTACCTGGCTTTGGAATCAGTACCATATTTGTGTCATAAAAGGAATTTGGTAAAACTCCTTCATTGCTTATTTTGTCAAATAGTTTATACAGTATTAGGATTAGTTATTCTTTATTTATATTAGTTATTAGTTATTCTAGATTGGTAGAATTCACTTGTGAATCCATCTGGCCCTGGGGATTTTTTCTTAGGGAGTTCTTTTTTTAAAAATTTTATTTAATTGATTAATTAATTATCCTATTTTCTTCTTCCTTCAAGTTTCTCTTGGTGCCATCTTCTATTCCCCTCTTTTTTACATATCATCTTAAACCACTTAATACCCCAACCTCTGCCTATGAATAATTCTTCTATCAACTATGATAGTGAAAATAACTTTTGAGAGTTACAAATAACATTTTTCCATATAGGAATATGGACAATTACTGAAGCCCTTAAAATTTTTTTTTCTCTCTTTCTTGTTTAACTTTTTACGCTTCTTGAATTTTGTATTTGGAAGTTCAATTTTCCATTTAGTTCTGGTCTTTTCTTTTGGAATGCTTGGAAATCTTCTATTTTGTTAGAAGTCCATACTTTCCCCTGGAAGTACATAGTCAGTTTTGATAGGTAAGTGATTCTTGGTTATAGACACAATTCTCTTGCCTTCCTGCTTAAGGCAGTGATAGGCAAACTACGTACGGCCTGGGTCTGGCCCATGACCAGATATATATATATATATATATATATATATA
>NW_025367703.1:0-2042 GCF_016433145.1 Gracilinanus agilis | reverse complement strand
CCTTACTTCCTTCCTTCCTTCCTTCCTTCCTTCCTTCCTTCCTTCCTTCCTTCCTTTCTTCCTTCCTTCTTTCCTTCTTTCCTTCTTTCCTTCTTTCTTTCTTTCCTTCTTTCTTTCCTTCTTTCCTTCCTTCCTACCTTCCTACCTTCTATATTGTAGTACCAAGGAGCCATGTAGGATGTCAGAGACTTTTAGGGTTTTCTGGGAGGCCATGATCAAGAAGGGAAAAGTTTACCTCATCTCAAAGAAGTCCATTGTCTTCTTACAACAAACACCTCTTGTCATTGTGCACATGCGCGTGCGCACACGCGCACACACACACACACACACACACACACACACACACACACACAGTCCCCAGGAGACCAAGCACAAAGAGAAACAAACCTGATTACAAGCCTATTAGGCCCAATGCCTGATGCCTTGCAGGCCTCCAGGCTTGTTCTACTTTGCATGACTAGCCAAAATCCTATGTGCCAGACTCCCCTGCGGTGGAGTGTAAAGAACTTCAGATTTGAAAATCCACGTGAAGCTTGGTTGAAGGAACTGGGGATGTTTATTTTGGAGGCCAAATGACTTGGGGGGTAGAAGGGACCCGATAACAGACTTCAAGTATTTGAAAGGGGTCTACATCAAGGGTAGAACGAGAAGCAGAGGTAGAGATTGCAAAGGCAGATTAGGGCTTGATATCAGGAAAAACATCCTAGCATGGAAGGTCTTCAGACAAGAGCTGTAGGAGGACTTGCTGTGGATAACACAGAGGGGAACCTTGTTCAGCTATGAGTTGGACTCAATGTCCTCTGAGGCTCTTTCTAGCCCTGAGATTCTATGTGTCCTTGAACGTCATTTGGCTTTATTTGTAAAGGGTGGGTACGTCCTTTCCATCTCCAGATGTTATGGATGGGGAGACAGTGTGGTGTTCAGGGGGAATGGTGATGACTTTTGAATCTAGAGATCCACGTTCATCTCCTGCCCATGTGGCCATGGACAAATCATTTAGCCTCTCTATGCCTCAAAGACCTCCTCTATAAAATTAGATGACTGGCCTGGATGAACTCTGAATCTATAATCCTATAAACAATAAAAATCTATAATCTTGTAAACAATAACAATCCTGCCTTTTAATAGTATGTTATGGATCCAAACCATTTCATTTATCCTTTCAAAATAAAAGAACCAGTCAAACAATCCACTCAGCAAAACCCAAGTGGATGAAGACTGTCTATTGTCCAGACGAGGCCATGAAGTTGGATGGGTAACTATGAAATTAGTCCATTAACGTATGCATCTCAGCCAGGCACTATCAATGAAGCAGAAGCCAGGAAAAGAAATGAGGAAGAGAAAGAAACTGAGCAGGATCACATTTAGGAACCCTTACAATTCATTTAATGAACTCAAAAACCACCAAAGACTATCTTTAAAAAATTAATAAATTTTATTAATATCTTTTTATTTACCAATTATTTAAAAATATAATTATATAATACATGTATAATACATGTTTAAAAATATTTTAAAGGTTTTTAATGTAATGTAATTTAATGTAATACATGTTTAAAAATATATTTTGAAGGTTTAAAAATAAATTTAATATCAGGGGCAGCTGGGTAGCTCAGTGGATTGAGAACCAGGCCTAGAGACGGGAGGTCCTAGGTTCAAATCTGGCCTCAGACACTTCCCAGCCGTGTGACTCTGGGCAAGTCACTTGACCCCCATTGCCTACCCTTACCACTCTTCTACACATAGTATTGACTCCAAGACGGAAGGTAAGGGTTTAAAAAAATTAAAAAAATAAATTTAATATCTTTATATTTATCAATTAATTAAAATATTTACATAATGTATTAATATGTTTAAAGTATGTAAACATACTAAAACATTTTAAAATAGTGCTAACATTCTTATATTTACCACTTAATTAAAATGTGTATACTATATTTACATACTTAATATGTTTAAACATACAAATATATTAAAATGTTTTTTTAAAACTTTATTAATATCCTTATATTTACAAATTAGTTAAATATATAATATAAATA
>NW_025367702.1:0-9855 GCF_016433145.1 Gracilinanus agilis | reverse complement strand
CCTGATGGATTCACAAGTGAATTCTATCAGACATTCAAAGAGCAACTAATCCCAATACTATACAAATTATTTGATATGATAAGCAAAGAAGGAGTCCTTCCAAATTCCTTTTATGACACAAATATGATACTGATCCCAAAGCCAGTTAGACCATAAACAGAGAAAGAAAACTGTAGACCAATCTCCTTAATGAACATAGATGCAAAAATCTTAAATAGAATATTAGCAAAGAGACTCCAGCAAGTAATTAAGAAGATCATCCACCATGATCAGGTGGGATTTATACCAGGAATGCAAGGATGGTTCAACATTAGGAAAACCATCCACATAATTGACCATATCAACAGTCTAACAAACAAAAATCACATGATCATCTCAATAGATGCTGAAAAAGCCTTTGACAAAATACATCATCTATTCCTATTGAAAACATTGAAAAGTATAGGAATAGAAGGACCCTTCCTAAAAATAATACACAGTATATACCTAAAACCATCAACAAGCATTATATGCAATGGGGATAAATTAGAAGCCTTCCCAATAAGATCAGGAATAAAACAAGGATGCCCATTATCACCTCTATTATTCAACATAGTACTAGAAACACTAGCAGTTGCAATTAGAGAAGAAAAAGAAATTGAAGGTATCAAAATAGGCAATGAGGAGACTAAGCTATCACTCTTTGCAGATGATATGATGGTGTACTTAAAAAATCCTAGAAAATCAAGTAAGAGGCTAGTAGAAATAATCAACAACTTTAGCAAAGTGGCAGGATACAAAATAAATGCACATAAATCATCACATTTCTATATATTTCCAACACATTAGAGCAGCAAGAGATAGAAAGAGAAACACCATTTAAAATCACCCTAGACAATATAAAATACTTGGGAATCTATCTACCAAAACAAACACAGCAATTATATGAAAACAACTACAAAACACTTTCCAAACAAATAAAACTGGAGTTAAACATTTGGAAAGCCACTGATTGCTCATGGGTAGGTCAAGCTAACATAATAAAAATGACCATTCTACCCAAATTAATTTACCTATTTAGCACCATACCTATCAAATTACCAAAAAACTTCTTTACTGAATTAGGAAAAACTATAACAAATTTCATTTGGAATAACAAAAGATCAAGAATATCAAGGGAAATAATGAAAAAAAATGTGAAGGAAGGGGGCCTAGCAGTACCAGATATTAAACTATATTATAAAGCAGCAGTCATCAAAACAATATGGTACTGGCTAAGAGATAGAAGGGAGGATCAGTGGAATAGACTTGGGGTTAATGATGTCAGCAAGACAGTGTATGATAAACCCAAAGAGCCCAACTTTTGGGACATGAATCCACTATTTGACAAAAACTGCTGGGAAATATGGAAAACAATATGGGAAAGATTAGGTTTCGATCAACATCTCACACCCTACACCAAGATAAATTCAGAATGGGTGAATGACCTGAATATAAAGAGGGAAACTATAAATAAGCTAAGTGAACACAAAATAGTATACCTATCAGATCTCTGGGAAGCGAAAGATTTTAAAACCAAGCAAGAGTTAGAGAAAATTACAAAATGCAAATTAAATGATTTCGATTATATCAAGCTAAAAAGCTTTTGTACAAACAAAAACAATGTAGTCAAAATCAGAAGGGAAACAACAAATTGGGAAAAAATCTTTATAACAAAAAACTCTGACGGGTCTAATTACTCAAATATACAAGGAGTTAAATCAATTGTATAAAAAATCAAGCTACTCCCCAATTGATAAATGGGCAAGAGACATGAATAGGCAATTCTCAGGTAAAGAAATCAAAAGTATCAATAAGCCCATGAGAAAGTGTTCTAAATCTCTAATAATTAGAGAAATGCAAATCAAAACAACTCTGAGGTATCATCTCACACCTAGCAGATTGGCTAAAATGAAAGAAGGGGAGAGTAATGAATGCTGGAGGGGATGTGGCAAAATTGGGACATTAATGCATTGCTGGTGGAGTTGTGAAATGATCCAACCATTCTGGCTGGCAATTGGAATTATGCTCAAAGGGCTATAAAAGAATGCCTGCCCTTTGATCTATCCATACCATTGTTGGGTTTGTACCCCAAAGAGTTTATAGATAAACAGACTTGTATGAAAATATTTATACCTGTGCTTTTTGTGGTGGCAAAGAACTGGAAAAGGAGGGTTTGCCCTTCAATTGGGTAATGGCTGAACAAATTGTGGTATATGCTGGTGATGGAATACTATTGTGCTAAAAGGAATAATAAACTGGAGGAGTTCCAGGTGAACTGGAGAGACCTCCGGGAACTGATGCAGAGTGAAAGGAGCAGAGCCAGAAGAACATTGTACACAGAGACTGATATACTATGGTAAAATCGAATGTAATGGACTTCTGCACCAGCAGCAATATAATGGCACAAGACAGCTCTGAGGGATTTATGGTAAAAAACGCTACCCACATTCAGAGGAAGATCTGCAGGAGAGGAAACATAGAAGATAATCAATTGCTTGAATTCATGGGTTGAGGGGGACATGATTGGGGATGTAGACTTGAAAGGACCACACCAATGCAACTAAGAACAATATGGAAATAGGCCGTAAACAAGGACACATGTTATAACCAGTAGAAATGTGCGTCAGCCATGGGTGGGGGAAATGCGGGGGGTGAAGGGGAAAGTAGGGGTATGAAAAATGTAAACAGGTTAAAAATGAATATTAATAAATGTTTAAAAAAATGCAACCTCCTGGAGAGCAGGGACTGTCTCATTTTAGTGTTGATATTCAAAGTATTTAGTGCTGTATCTAGTAAACATTAGGTACTTAATTAAGGCGTGTTGCTTGATTGATCCGTAATTCCTACCTTAAAGGGATATTGGGATACTCAGATGAGATCAGATATGCAAAATGCTTTGTGAAATTTTTAGCACTATGTACGTATCCATCATTAGTGGCAGTATGGAATAATGGAAAGTGCGCTGATCTTGGATTCAGGATAACCTCGGTAATACTACCATGTCAGATGATTGCCTATTGTATGATCCTGAGCAAGTGCCTTCACCTATATGAGCCTTGATTCTCTCTTCCATAAAATGGGGATAATAGCGCCTATATCATGAGTTTTGTGAGAATCAAATGAGATAATGCATATAGAGCATTTTTGCCACCCTTCAGGGACTGCACAAATGTTGGGTTTTATAATTATTATTGGTCACTGCTTAGGAAATCCATTCCACTTGGCAGAAACCCCTGGTCCCCTTGTTCTCCTCTGGAGCATTCTTAGAGTTGCTTGTCAGTGTGCATTCCGGACCATGTTAGCAAGATTTCAGGTGTTCTGGATGAAGGGGAGAATTTGCTTAAGTCCTTAGAAGCTAAAGAGACTGTTAACAAGCCAAGTCCATAAAAAAACATCTGTTCTGGTCCTGCTGGTGATTTTTTTATTAGTCCTTCAAACCTGTAACAAAGATCTCTAGAGCAAGGCAAATGTTCTTGCGGAGGGTAGTTTCCAATTTCTTAGCTAACCTGATTTTGTTGATTCATACATATGCATGTTTCGGGGCTGGTCCTGAATACAAACACAAATGCTTTTGGGGCTCCACTCTTCCTTCTTTTATTTTTCTTCTTATTTATTTTCCTTGAAATGCCCTTGAAATTTCATTTGCTCAGTAAAACCAAACAAATAATTGCATAGTAAAAGCAGGAATGAGGGAAGAACGAGCTCAATAATTTGTAACATCAAACACCTCTTTTCCATGGTTAGCATCCTCCCTGGGAGGAAGCAGCAAACAGGAGAGATGGAACTATGGATCTTGAAGGCGGTGACTAATATCAATGCCAGATGTATGAAGTGAAAATACCTTAGGATCTACCCTCCCCGTTCCTCTCTATCATTGCCAAATGCAATATGCAATAGCAATAATAGGAGTCGTGCTTATCATATTTCCCCTGATCTCGAAGGAAGAATACCTAGGCAATACTAATGCACCATGCCTCTTCTTGTTGTTAAAGAAGCATTTGTGGTAGGTACTGGGCCATATTGTACACTCTGAAAAGTTTCTTTTTCTGAAAATAGGCTCAAAGAGACTAGGAGGACAATTGAGTGGAATGGCTGCCCAATATTGCTGTTGAAATGAATCCTTGTCACAAACCAAGAAAATGAAAACAAATATTACTTTTTATATGGGGGGGATCTTCACATTTGTAGTAACTGCCCTTGTTGAGGACCTCATTGATTCTAACCTGGACCCTTGTGATAACTTCCTAACTGGTTTCTCTGCCTCTACTCTCTTGCCTTTTGAATGAGGCTTCATGGCCTGCAAAGCAACTTTTCTTTCTTTCTTTTTTTTTTTTAAACCCTTAACTTCTGTGTTTAGGCTCCTAGGTGGAAGAGTGGTAAGGGTGGGCAATGGGGGTCAAGTGACTTGCCTAGGGTCACACAGCTGGGAAGTGGCTGAGGCCAGATTTGAACCTAGGACCTCCCATCTCTAGGCCCGACTCTCAATCCACTGAGCTATCCAGCTGCCCCTTGCAAAGCAACTTTTCTAAGGTGAAGGTTTGCCCAGTTTGCTCTTCTGCTCAAAAATCTTTAGAAGATTCCCTGTGCCTAATGGTTTGATTGATAAAGATCACTAAACCATTTATTAAGTGCTTACATACCTAGTACTATGCTGAGAACTGGGAATATAACTAAAATAAAAAAGAAAGACAACCCCTGCCCTTAAGGAGAGAGAAGGACCTTTCTTCTACTTCTAAATCTATGATCCTACTTAGTCCGTCCTCCATGCTCAGAATGTACTTACTCTTCATCTTTCTCCATCAAAATATATGTAGGCTCAGCTCATGTGGGGTCCAATTTGTTTTGGTTGGCCTGGAGAGGTGGAGAAGAATCAGAAGCAATGGGTAGAATGACAAAGTTTCTAGGTTTGATATCAGGAAAAAACTTCATAATAACTAGAGCTATCCCAAAGTGGAATGGACTGCTTTGAAAGGTGGTGAAAACTTCCTTCAGGGTTTTAACAAATAGGCTAGAAGATTACTCATTGAAGGCGCATCATAACAGGTATTCCTTTTGGTTATAACTTTATAGAGGTGACCACTGAGGACCCTTTCAACTCTCAAATTTGGTGATTCTGCCATTTTTATTCAGGATTCTTTCAGTGAAAAGTAATCTCTCCCTCCTCAAAATTTTAAAAATTGTATATATTTAATAGAATTTATTCCCAAGTATCTCAGCCCCTGCTTCCTCTCCCCAAACAAGAGAAAGTATCACCCAACAAAACAATGTATATATGTATATATATATATATATATATATATATATATAGAGAGAGAGAGAGAGAGAGAGAGAGAGAGATTGTGTCTTTCTTGTTTCTATTTTTCAGTTCATTCTTTGGAAGGGGACATACAAGTTATTCTTCAAATATTAATCCTATAGTTGTATATAATGTTCTCTTGGTTCTACTTATTTCACTCTTCATAATTTCATATAGGTCTTTCCAATTAAAAAAATTAACCTGCTCATCATTTCTTACAGCACAGTAGTATTCATTCACAATTATATACCACAATTTGTCAAGGCATTTTCTCTTCCAAATTTCTTGAAAAATTTCCCTGCACTTCTCTGTTTTCCACATTACATTGTGTATTAAATTTTAGATGTGTGTCTATTACTAACAACAAAAAATATGAATTGAGTACTTCCGACATTCAAGACCAGGCCATACTCTCAAGCTTCAAGGAGATGAAAGATATGTCTACAAATAATTATGACCTGAATGAATGACATAAAAGTTAAAAAGGACAGGTATAGGTTAAATAGTGTGAGCTATAAGGTGAGAGCCTTTTAGTCTAGGGTTAGGAATTGTCAGCAAAGGGTAATGGAGAAAGTTACATCTGAGATGAACCTTGGAGGAAAAGAGGATGGATATGGGGAGGTATAGGAGGGGGAGACATTTAAAATATTGAAAAGGCCAAGAGACAGGAGAACTTAAGATGAAAACATGGAACTTGGTGCCATCCATTTTATCTGGATGTAGAAGGAATGAAAGAAGTACAATTAAATTCAGGATCAGAAATTTAAACTTTATATAATGGGCCCTGGGGAGCCATTGAGAGTCTGTGCATAGAGGAATGATGCAAACGAGCCAATATATTAAAAATATCACCCATTCAGCAGTATTGGGTAGGTAGATTAGAAGCAAAAAGACCAGGCAGGAATCTATTATAGTAAATGAGACAGAAAGAGATGAGGTTTTAAACTCAAAGGATTATAGAGAGAGTTAAGAGATAGTTAAGGGAGAACAAAAAAATCAGTATGACCAGGAGTTTTATTTCACCATTCAGTTGCAAACTCCTTTAGAGCAAGAACTGTGCCATTTTCCATGTCTGTATCCTTTACTAAATTCTTTAGAAAGACTTGGCCTTGAACCCAGAGATACCTGGCTTGAAGTCCTGTCTCACCCAACCTCTAAGTATCCCAGGAAAGTCTCTAAGATTGTAAGTTGTAGAAAAGGTACTGACCTGCAGTGGTAGAGAGATTTTCCTCATCTGGGACTTTTCTAGGTCAAGGAAACCACAGATCCAGTCCCTAACCCTATAATGCTTACTTTGCTGGCTCAACGAATGAATGAGACCCATAATAAATTGTGTTGAATTTGAATTGTTTTTGTTGCATTGTTCCATATTTATAGGACATGAATTGGTATATAAGGCCAGCTTTTCAGCAGCAGCATCTCTTCCAAGACCAGAATAACTTACAGGGCAGTCATTTCCCTCAGAGCAACAATCAGAAGTATCTGTCTAGTGAGAGGCACTTTTCACTGCATAAAAATGGTGAAAATTTCTTGATACTGACTTTTGTCTTTAACATACACAGTTTGGACTTGGGGATTGGCAAGAAGAAGTCAATGTCCACCAGACATCTGTGGCATAGCTGTGTGTCCTGGAATCTCCAGTCTTCATTGTTTCTGAATCAGTAGCAGTGACTATGTTTCACTCCTCAGGGTCTCACGGGCAGGTAACAATTGTTTTTTTTTTTTTAATATTACTAATAAGGAATGGGCCAGGCTACATCTTGGCATCTCCCAATAGCTTCCCTATCACCCTAAGCCATAATAAGCAGGAGAAAACTAGAATTTCAGCATCTCATGACTAACAGAAATCCTGAATTTCTTCTAGTACCTTTACCACATTCTACATTACAGAGGAACTAAATGACACCCAGTCCTCTGTTGTCATCATGCATTTTTGAAAACAGGAAATAGCTCCATTATACAGATGGCAAAAGGAATATATAGCAAAAACAGGAGATATTTTAAAATCCATTGTTAAATACTGAAGGATCTTAACTTTCTCAATAGTATTTTTACTAGGTGTTTACCCAATTGGAGGAAATACCTAGATTGATAAAGATCACAGAAATATTCAGGTATATAAAAGTCTGAACCTAATTCTATAAGCATTATATACTATTATATTATTATGTTATATTACACTATGTGTTTAGTACTGTAGTAGTGACCACTTCATAAATGTTTGTTGATTAACAGATAATAGGAGGTACAAGAAGCCATCACCAAACTTAAGAAGCTTACAGACTAGTTTAGTAATCAAGGAATATGAACATAAGAATGTAATTTTTCTTTGGTCTAGAACTATAATTTTGTAAATATGAGTAACTCCAATAGGTAAACTTCTTTTATCCACGAAGACCAATAATTTTTCTGTAACTTAGGGCCCACAGATTTAGAGATGGAAGGAGCATTAGTGTCTTCTGATTTTACATACAAAAAAATGAGAACTCAGAAGAGGAGAATGACTGGTAAGTTACTGGACCACAAAAGTAGAGCAGGAATAACTTTAGAGCTCATGTAGTATAACTCCCAAATTTTACAAATGAGGAAACTGAGACCTAGAGAGAAGTAAAATGACTTGCTCAAGGCCACACAAGAAGCAAATAGCAGAGTCAGAATTCAAACCCAGGTCTTATGATTCTAACTCTGCCCCTATTATAGAAGTACAATTTTGCCTCTCAATTCTTAGAGGATTGCTTGGGATACATTTTTTTTACCCTTTTTGCTTTTACCCAATTGAAAGCTCCTTTGATAGATCTTCAGCATGCCTATGACTCTTCCCTGGATCTACTTCTCTTTTCCTTCTATATTTCATGATTTAGTGAACTCATCAGCTCAAATTGGGTTAGTTGTCATCCATGTTGTTGTTGTTCCATCATTTTAATTGTGTTGGACTCTTTGTGACCCCATTTGGGGTTTTCTTGGCAAAGATACTAGAATGGTTCCCCATTTCCTTCTGTAGCTCATTTTCCAGATGAAAACACTGAAGCAAATAGGGTGAAGTGACTTGCCCAGAGTCACACAGCTAGTAAGTGTCTGAGACCAGATTTGAATTCAAGTCTTTTTGATTCCAGACCTGATGCTCCATCCACTATATCATCCAGCTGCCCTTAGTTTTCATCTATGCACAGATGATATTCAGTCTTACTCTTTCTCTTGAGCTCCAGTTGCCTTTTGGACATCTCTAATTGGATGTTACCACATCATCATTATCACCACCACCATCATCATCATCAATAGCAGTAGCAGAATAATTTCCTTCCTTCCTTCCTTCCTTTCTTTTTTCCTTCCTTTCTTCCTCCTTCCTTCCTTCCTCCCTCCCTTCCTTCCTTCTTTCCATCCTTCTTTCTTTTACCTCTTTACATTTTTACCTCTTATTTTACAAAGAATCAAACTAAGGTTCATAGAGAAGTATCTTGACTATAGTCATATAACCAGCAAATTCGAGAGATAGCAATTGTAATCACATCTTATGATTCCAGACCTGACACTCTTGTTTGTTCACCATGCTGCCTCAGAGGAAAGGGGCCTACACCTCTTGTTGGAGAGTGAGAGTTTCCTGGAAAGAGTTGCTAAAACATTAGCTCCCTTTACTACTATTGTCCAAATGTAGTTACTCCTTTTAAATGGGGTGGATTCATCCGATGCTTTTCTTTAGTGGGACAAAAGAAGCCACCTCTCCAAGCTACTCTTTTCCTGCCCAGAAGGCTGAGGAGGGAGTGGAAGGTGCTGACTGCCTTGATTACAGCTTCATTCCCTGGGAATCCCATCTTGGATTGTTCTTCAGTGTGACTGTGGGGGCGGTGAGCCTTCATTTCCTACAGTTTGGCAGGGGATGTATGTAGTGGCAGCAGGACGTCATCCTTACCCTGCCAACCTGATTTCACGGGTTTTTGAAAAACCAGTCCCCTTGGGGCTGCTGACAGCCATCTTGACATTTTGGATTGCAAATATTTGCTTTGTAACCTTTACATGAAAGGATTCAGAGCCAGACACAAAAGAAAGCACACATCCATGGGCCTCATAGATCTGGATTTGAGCTCTGCTCCAGATCCATTTACATATCCATAAAATGAAGGGTTTGGCCAAGATGAGTTCCAAGGTATCTTCTGCCTCTATCTCATGATGATGGTAAATGAGAGAAAATGTTGAACTCAGAGTCAGGATGACCTGGATTCTAATCCTGTCTCTGATACAAGCTAGCTAGTTGTTCTAGGTGAGCAAACACTCCTTCCTGAGATTTTGTCTCCTTCCTTATAAAATGGAGATCTTATTATCTGCTACCTCTGCCTTTCAGGATTGTTGCAATATTTAAAAAGATAAGGCATGTAGGATAATTTTCAAATTTTAAAACACCATATAAAGCCAATTTTTACTAGTATCCAAGATGGTGCAATTTAAACAATTTTCTGCCACTTTTTCCCTACACAGCCTTTTCATCCCAGCTCCATTTCCTTCCTCCCTTCCTCCCTTCCTCCGTTCCTCCCTCCCTCCCTCCC
>NW_025367701.1:0-1546 GCF_016433145.1 Gracilinanus agilis | reverse complement strand
AGGAGGAGGAAGAGAGAAGGGAGAGGAGGAGGAGGAAGAAGAGAAGGAAGAGGAGGAGGAGGAGAGAAGGGAGACGGGCTTGGGGCAGACAATGGGATGGTTCCATGCGGGTGAGGGGACAAGAAAGAGGAAGACCCCATGGCCATCTCCTTCTCCCAAAGAGCCTTGGGAGCTCCTAGCAGGGAGTCAGCACCACAGCCCAGCGCCCCTAGTGGCAGCTGGTGCAATCGCAGCCACCACCATGCCTGGGGGCCCTCAGGGAGGAGAGGAGCTTTCCTGAACTTACACAGGAAGGCAGGGCCAGTGGGATTAGAACCCAGGCTTCCAGGGGTCAGTCCAGGCCCCCTTCCGCCGCCCTGGACCTCTGGGTAACATAGATACAAGCACTAATGGAGGGAAGGGGCGCAGGGACCAGGGAGAATAGACAGGATAAAGCCGGGGAAGAATGGGATGCAATGGACAGGCATCATGGATCCCAATCTGGGCAAGAGGCAGGAGGGGAGCCGGCGATCGGAACTGGGGCCCCTCCCCCACAACATGCAGCCCATGGTCCCCCCCAATCCCCCCCAGCCCCAACTCCCCATCCCACCCTCATTCAGGGAGGCCACCTAGTCTGCCGAGGAAAGCCCTCCCATGGCGGGCCAGGGGCTAGCTGGGCTTCGGTCCGGGGCCCGTCTGTGGGCATTAAAGTGTGAGGAAGGGGACGAGTGTTTCTGTGTGCTGACACTATCTCATGGCAGGGAGGTGCTGGGGATGCCTTTTAACCTCTTTCTGTCATAGAATCCACGCTAAGTTTTGGTTCCAAGGCAGAAGAGCGGTCAGGGCTAGGCCCGGGGGGCGATGGGGCCCCCTGGCCAGGGGCACAGCTAGGAAGTGTCTGAGACTAGATCCTCCTGACTCCGGGCCTGGCTGCTTCTGGGTATGCCTTTATGAGATTTCTCAAGTATTCTCAGTCTAGCTCTGGGTCGTAGGTTGGCTCTGTGGGACACTTTGAGCCTGAGCCCATCCCGGCCCAACAAGTCGGGCCTAACAAAGGTCAGTCTCGTGTTCTGTTGGCTGTAGCTTCACCGCCTTCCCGCTGCCCAGGACGGTCTGCTTGTCAGACGCCTGAAGGAGGAGCCCTGTAAGTTCTGTCCCTAGATTTCTGGCCCCGGCTTGTTGCCATACCCATTAGATGGATTGTAAGCTCCCTGAGGGAAGCCACAGCGCTTTGGAACATATTGAAGCACCTGACGTTGATTGATTGATTAACTGATTGATAATGGCAGTCTTTGGCTCTCAGAGCCAACAAGAAGCCGTTTTTTAAAAAGGAAAACCCAGCCTCGTCTGCGCTGGATGGAGAATTTGAGCCTTCCTGCTCTTACCACAGGGGCTGGGTATGGGGAGATGGGCTGGCGTAGGTGTGACTAAATTGTGTGTATGTGTGTGTGTGTGTGTGTGTGTGTGTGTGTGTGTGTGTGTGTGTGTGAGGGGGGAGGGAGAGGAGGGAGAGGAAGAGAAAGAGAGGGAGGAAGTGGGGAGACAGAGAGAAGGAGGAGAGAGAGGG
>NW_025367700.1:0-5962 GCF_016433145.1 Gracilinanus agilis | reverse complement strand
AAGGAAGGAAGGAAGGAAGGAAGGAAGGAAGGAAGGAAGGAAGGAAGAAATGGAAATGAATCCTCAAACTTTAGGAAAAGTAGATAGAATGCACTTCTAGGAATGTGACATTGGACAAGTCATTTAAATGTTTTTTACCTCAATTCCCCATTATTAAAATGAAGAAATTGGGTTAAGTGTTCTACATCTAAGGCCCGTTCCAGATCTAAATCCACAATCCTATGAACCCCTTGTGATTCTATTTATGAATATTGAATTTAGAATCAAATGACTTGGGTTTAAATCCCAGCTCTCCCACTTGCCACCCATGTAATCTTGATTAATAATAATAATAGCTCACATTTATATAGCACTTACTATGTTTAGGGCACTCTAAGGACCTTATAATTATTATCATAGTTGATGCTCATAACTACCCTAGGAGGTAGATGTCCTTATTTTACAAATGAGGAAACTAAAGCAAACTGTACACATGACTTACCCAAGGTAACCTAGCTAATCAGTGTCTAAAGTCAGAATCATGTCAGATCTTCCTGACTCCAGCCTGAGCATTCTATCCACTGTGTGGCTGCCTGATTAAATCTCTGAGCTCCATTACGTCATTTGTAAAATGAGGGACTTGGAGTCCATAACATCTTAGGTATTTCTAAGTCTAAACAGCATAATGATCTTCAAGAAAAAAAAAAAAACACAAGAAAACAAGAAAAACACAGAGTTATTATTAGATCAAGGGGATATAGTATTTGTAACGTATTTTCATTTTAACAAGACAATGAGCAATGTCTTTCAAAAGAAAAAGACAAGATGTAGAGATAAGAACTAGATAAAAATACACTTAGGTGGGTTTATGTCAGTTTGGATGACTAAAACTCAAGGATTATTGGTCTATGGATAGTACCTGACAAGGATGTAGGACTTAACCATTTATACAGTCCTTTCTTCAGCTTTTAAAACATGAATCGATCCTACTTCCATTAGCATCAGTGGGTAACTTTATCTCTCTCTACAGGATCTAAATGACAGACAGACAGACAGACAGAGACAGATACAGAGAAAGAGTAGCCAGGGGAGGGAGAGGATGGGAGAAGAGACAAATGAGTATATTTTCATACTATCTTTTCCCCCTATAATTATTAGCTGTAAAAACCTAAATCCATGAACTTGATTCACTGACAGGAAAGTAGGGAGGAAGCTATAACATTGTATTCTCTTCTGCAACAAGTCAGAGGAGAGAAATTCTGATAAGATTTCAAGGGTGTCTTTGTACAGAGAAGGAGTAGATCCATCCCTGGGATACATAAAAGAAAAGAAAGGGAGTGACCAAATAATTGCTCTCTCTGGCCCAAACAAAGAGATGATAATAGACTGGGAAGGGGGGGCCTCTGGTGACCCCAACCACCTGGAAATTGATCAGAAGCAGTCATAGTCACCAAAGACAGGAGTAATCTCAAAGTATTAAACTTGAGAGTCAGAAGACTTGGGTTTAAATTCTGCCTCCATTTTTGGTTTGAGTTGTGTGACTTTGAGTAGCTCTCTTTCCTTCTCTAAAATTTATCTATTTCATCATCATTATAATCATAAGTTTTCAAAGTACTTAATAAATATTTTCATTTTATCTTTACAACAAACCTAGGAGGAAGATGCAATTATTTTTCTTCATTTTAGAGATAAGAAAATTGAGGCAGGAAGAGGTCAAGAGCCTTACATAAGGTAAGTAACCCAGTTAGAAAATATCCAAGGCAGGATTTGAATTCATGTCTCCTTGACTTCCAGACCACAGTATAATAAAATAACACTTTGCCACAGGTTATTGTGAGGGAAGCATTTTACAAAACTAAAAGTGCAATGTAAATTAATTTTAATACTGATAATTTTCATGTAAATGGAAAAAAGTGTTAAATAAGTGCTTAATATGTGCCTTAGTATATATTGCACTAAAGGCTAAGGATACAAATATCAAAGCAGAGACAGTCCAGTCTTCAAGGAGTTCATATTCTAATGGAAGAGACCTTATACAAAGAGATGCAATGATTAGAGAGGGTCACTCTGGACTAGAAAGGTGATAATCAGGGATGGTGAATAGGGAGGATGGAATAAAAATAGCAATAAAAATAGTGGTCCAAGCTTTCTAGTGGCCTGAGAGAGGCTTGACCAATCCAGACAGAGGGGCACTAAACCAGAAGATTATATAAGACAGCAATGTAGAAAAACTTCTTGGTGTAAATGGAACAAATCATATAATGAAAAATGATGATGTAACCTCCAGAGAAAGAACTGATGGTATACTTTATTTTTCTTGTGGTTTTTTTTTTCCTTTTTAGTTTGTGTTTTCTTTCTCTTCATGGCTAATATGGAAATATGTTTTACATGACTGCACATGTATAATCTCTATCAAATTGCTTGCCTTAGCAAAAATGGAGTAGAAAAGGGAGGGGAAGAATGTGGAACTCAATTTTTTAAAATGTGTTAAAAAAAGATTTTATATCATTGAAAAAATTAAATGTAAGAATTTGAGGGTAAAAACTAAAAATAACTAAAACAAGTCACTTATCAGTGCCTTTATTAACCATATCATTAACCACAAAAAATGAAAAAAGAAGCAACTACTAATGGAAAAATGTGTCAGAACATACAGCCATATTTCTATGCTGAGTCCACAATGAAAGGAAATGCTTTATTCTTTTTTTTCTAGGCTAGTGTAGAAGTTAGATGTGGATGCCTGCCTTAGGAATCAGTATTCAGTAATCTATCATGAGGTAGTCACTAAATGTCTACCGTATTTCAAGTATTCTTTTTTTTTTAAACCCTTACCTTCTGTCTTGGAGTCAATACTATGTATTGACTCCAAAGCAGAAGAGTGATAAGGGCTAGGCAATGGGGGTTAAGTGACTTGCCCAGGGTCACACAGCTAGGAAGTGTCTGGGACCAGATTTGAACCTAGGCCTGGCTCTCAATCCACTGAACCACCCAGCTGTCCCACATTTCAGGTATTCTGCTAAATATTAGGGATACAAAGGCAAAAAATAGTGGAATCATTCCTATCCTCAAGGAATTTACATTCTATTAGGGGACACAGGTACAACTATAAATAAATAGAAAAACTAAATATAATTTAATTTTGGAGTGGAAAAAATAACAACTAGGGGAGCCATTTAAACCTGTGTTTGGAAGGAAGATCTGGATTCTAAGTGGCATCAAGAAGGAGATAAAAAAAGAAGAGAAAACATGCAAGGTTTAGTTGAGAGTTTGTACTCAAGACATTGAGCTAGAAAACAGAATGCCATGTGTGTGAAGGGCATAGAGTAGGCCAGTTTTACTGGACTGCAGAGGACAAGAAGGTAAATAATGAGTCTAGATATGTAGGGTGAAACCAGATTGTGAATGGATTTAAATGCCAAACAGAGGGGTTTGCATTTTATTCTGAAATTTGTACAGAAGCACTGAAGTTTTTTGAGGAACAAAAATGACATGCTTGGCCCAGTACCAAGGTAACTTTGGCAGCTGTGTTAAGAATGGATTAGATGGGAGAGAAACTTGAAGCAGGAAAACTATTTAGAAGGCTATTGCAATAATATAGGCACGAGAAGATGAAGGTCTGAAATAGTGCTATGACTCTATGAGTTCAAAGAAAGGTTCAGATGTAAAAAGTGCTGCAGAAGTAGAAATAAGATTTGACTACTGAATAAATATGACAGAAGGGACAATGAGGGTAAAAGCACCTGAGAATGATTCCAAGGCACATAACCAACAAGATGGAGGATTAAACATTTTCTGATCCTTCCAACTTCTCCAAAATAGGAATTATGCACCAAAAAATAAAGCAATTTCATCTGTCCTCACACTTGAGAACACCAAGAATCTTAACAAGGTAATATTCTGAAAAACTAACAAAAGAGAGAGCTAATTCTTAACCTTTAAAATGCTTGCTCAGAATCCCTTAACACATTGCCCATTATACTCTGGCAGAGTTATATAAGCCAACCCTTGAGCTTATAACAGAACTAAACTTTCCTACCACCCCTCTTCCTAATGCCATAGAAAACTAAAAGATAGAAGTTTGCTCAGGCTGGGGTGGCAATTAGGAAAAAAAATTGTGCCACATGACAACTAAGTGAGAGAATTAAGGAATAGAGGGAACTAGGGTACATAAATGTGTATGGTTAGGTGGCACCCCACTAAGATAGAATGAAAGAACACAGCTTCAAATTGGATTCAATCCTGCATAAGCGCGCGCGCGCGCACACACACACACACACACACACACACACACACACACACACACACCAGAAATCATTAGGGGAAATACTGAGGCCAGTGAATTGTGAGTTGCCCAGCATTAGAAGAGGCAAAGATAACTTTGAGGTCTATCTCCCAGTGAAATCATATTTAAAAAGGAAAGAGTCAGAAAGTGAAAAATAAGGAAGCAAAAGGGGAGAAAAAAAGACTAAAATTATCAAAAATCATAAAAGGAAGAAAACTCAATCAGATAAACCAATGGAGAAAATATTAATAACCAAAAGTAATATGAACTTCAAATAAGGTAAAAGCATCCAGACACCTAAAAGTAAATATTTCAAGACAAAAATGAAGGAATACTATTGTACTATAAGAAATGAGGAAAAAGATGATTACAAAAAGGCATGTACAGATATATGAACTGATGCAGAATGAAATGAGATGCAGAAGAGTAATTTTTGTTATCATATCAATATTATAACAATGAATAATTGTTAAGATTTTTATAAACTGTTAAAGAATAAAGTGAGCCAAAACTGAATAAAAAATTATGCAATGGCAACAACATTTAAAAAATAAACAACTTTGAAAGGTTGAATAACTGTGATTAATACAAGGACCATTCATGATTCCAGAAGACCAAATTGTTGAAACACATTATCCATGACAGAGAGGCATGGAGTTAGGATGAAGAATTATATATACATAATTACATGTATACATATTATTATTAATTAGCTACTAACTTTGCCTAGACAAAAGGATCAAGCGGTGCATAGAAGATCATAAATATGACTGAGGAAAAATCAACTTTGTCCCCACTCCCAAATAAGTAAATGGCTATACCCATAGCCAGAAAGTTGGGATTGAATTTACCAGAAGCCAGTGTTGAGGCAATTCACCCATATATGCAAGAAGTAGGTTGGAAAAGTTATGAATTCATCAACAAACACATACCCTAGGAATCCCAAAATTAAGATTAATTTTGTTGGACTGATCTTCTATCACAAGTAAATTCCTAAATACCTGTGCCTTTAGTCCTTTCCTCAGACCACAAGGAAAGTCCTGAATCAATTAAACCAGTGTTTGCTCCTGGCTTTCATTAATCAGGGGGAGTAAACCTGCTATCTTATCAAGTCAACCAAACCCCTAAGGAGACACAGAAAACATTAATGCAAGAATGAAAAGATCCCAAATTACCCATGATACAATGGGCTTTTCCATACTCTAACAGAAAACTTTGTCTTATCCATGCTCATCTTTGTTCAACTCTTTGCTTTCCTGCTACAAAAGGTTGGGAGTTAGGAAAAGATGGGAGAAATGTCATTGCCAGCCACCCTGTGCAGCAGATCCCCAGACCTACTCTGCAAACAGTTTCCAGCCTGGAATAAAATGTCAAACAGGTGCTTACATGGCAATGGAGCACATACTATGACTCTCCCCACAAGCAATTCTAATCTGCTCCCCTGACTTCAAGATTTTTTTTCGCAAACCATGTTCTCTTGTGTGCAGTGTTCTTTTGCCTTTTGTCTCTAACAGCCCCAAAAATTCCATCACCAGCAATCTTTTATCTTTTACTTGCACACACTCCTATCTCTCCAACTCCTTCCTCATTCTTTTCCATGTCTTATGTAGTTACCTCAGGCAACATAATATTCAATCTCTCTCTCTCTCTCTCTCTCTCTCTCTCTCTCTCTCTCTCTCTCTCTCTCTCTCTCTCTCTCGG
>NW_025367699.1:0-9096 GCF_016433145.1 Gracilinanus agilis | reverse complement strand
GAGAGAGAGAGAGAGAGAGAGAGAGAGAGAGAGAGAGAGAGAGATTTGTCCTTTTCTTGGACCCTACCATATCTATCATTTAGGCAGTGTTCACATTAAACATAGTAGGTTCCAAAAACAGAGAGAGTAATTCAGTTAAGAAACTGAAGCCAAAGGATCTAGTTGAGCTCTTAACACCTTAGCATGAAGGCTAAGATGAGATCGTTGCCATCTTTCTCCCACAGGCTGAGAAGCGTAAAGATGGAACAGAGAAAGCTGAGTGATCAAGCCAACACCCTGGTAGACCTTTCCAAGGTGAGTGGGTGAATCTGAAGCCACCCTCAAGAGACTTCAGATTCTTCCATTTAGATTGTTTGTTTTAAGGGTGGCCGGGAATACCTGGATTAGATTATCTCCCATAAAACCTTTCACTAGGAAGTCAGAGAGTAATTCCTACCAGAATTACACACACACACCAAAAAGACTCCCCAATTAAGATTCAAATTCTAGATGTTTGGAATCTACTATAATTATTGTCGTGCTTAAAAGTCTGGTGTTTACTCCTAAGGTAAATAAATTGTTTCAGATTACTAGGTCAACCTGAAAGAGAAAACAGTCCTATCAGGGTTCTAAAATGACAGACAGGATTAACATGCCAAGTGAGAGCTACAGTTCCATGAGTAATAACTCTAGAAATTATGATAAATCTTAACTGAACTGTCCAGCCCAGGTCCTGAGTAGTATTTGCATGAAACTGAGTGAGATCAGTTCATTATGTTCTGAGATCAGGATCATCTTCTAAAGAGAATACAGAAATGCAAGCACAGGACCTAGAATCTACTTCATTTATCATTACTCTTGGGTTTGTTTCATGGTTTTGGTTTTGATTTTGGTTCCTACCTGTGCTTTCAACAGTATGAAGAGTTCCCAGTGTAGAAATTCCTTTTACCAATGCAGATCAACAACTATTCCTCAACATAGTCTTAGAAAGTTATAGGAAGCATTGCAAGGTTAATTCACTTGACCACACAGGTGGTATGAGTCAATCAATGAGCATCTATTAAGTACCTAAATTTGCCTATTGAATTTGTCTCTTTAAAAACTGTTTAAGGTGTTTCTTTTTTAATCTATGTAATCATGGGCAATTCAATTCAACAATTCAACAGATATTTACTAAGTGCCCATCATGTGCCCGGCACCATGCTAAGTCCTGGGAATACAAAAAGAGGCAAAAAGCAGTCCTGCTCTGAAGAAGCCTGCAATATAATGGGGGGGAGACAACATGCACACAAATATGTACAAAGCAAACTATAGACAGAATAAATGGGAAATAATTAATGGAGAGAAGGTACTGGATTCAAGATGGGTTGGAGAAGACTTCCTGAAGGAGATGGGATTTTAGTTGGGACTTAAAGGAAGTCAGGGACGTCAATAGTAAGAGTGGAGAAGGGATAGTGTTCCAGAGAAAATGGGAGGTTCACAAATAGACCTATGCTTTAGGAAAATCACTTTAGTGGCTGAATGGAAGGCTGATCGAAGTGGGAAGTGACTTGAGGCAGGCAGATCCACCAGCAGGCTAGTGCAACTATCTAGGAGTAGGATCATGAGAACTTATATCAGAGTGGTGGCAATGTCAGAAGAGAGAAGGGGACATTCAAGAGATGTCACAAGATGAAATAGGCAGGTCTTGGTAATAGATTAGATATAGGGGAAAAGAGATATAGTGAAGAATCTACAATGATTCCTAGATTGAAAGCCTGAGAGAGTAGGAGAATGGTGGTGTCCTTTACAGTAACAGGAAAGGTAAGAGGGAACTAGAGTTTAGGGGGGAAAGATAATGGGTTCCATTCTGGACACATTGAGTTTAATATGTCTACTGGACTTCAGTCTGGGATGTCTGAAAGGCAATTGAAGATATGAGATTCGAGGCAGAGAGATTGCATCAGGATAAGTAGAACTGAGAATCATCAGCGTAGTAATTAAATCTGTGAGAGCTGAAGTGAGGCTTGACTTCAAGGCTGGCCCTTTAGCCACCACAACATGCTGCCTCTCTATTGCTATAAACAGCATGACTGATTTGAAGACATTTAGTTTGTAGCTGAATTCAGGAATTCCTTCTCTATTGTCAAAACTTCTCATTTTCTCCTTTGGAAATATGGGATAGGGGTCCATTTCTAGAGCTACAGCAGGACCAGGATGTTGATGGACTCCAGACCAGGTCTGCTTAAGGTGCACAGAAGTCAATGTTAGGAAAAAGAAAAGTATCTGGAGATGCATAAAGTAGAGAAGAGGGAGGAGAGGAATGGCATTAGTAATGTCCTCTGATATCTAAAGAGCTGTTAAATGACGAAAAAGTAAAAGACTTGGACATTCTGTTCAGGTCCAGAGAGCAAAACTAGGATCAGCTGGGGCAAGCAACAAGTAGACAAATATTTGCTTGCTAGAAAGAACCTTCCTAAACACCCAGGCTGCCTAACAATAGAATGAGCTGCCCTGTTCCCTGTCCCCGAAGTTCTTCAAATAGGGAGTGGGTGATCCCTCATTGGAGATGTTACGAGGATTATAAATACCTTTTCCTGGTAGAGCCAACCTGGATAACCCTGACTTCCCTTCCCTGATGGTGAAATTCTAGGATTCTTGGTTTGATTACTCTGGCTTTGGTAGGAAAGGAGGGGGCAGGCATGGAGATGAAGGGAGAGAGAATACAAAGTACAAGACAGTGTCCAACAAGAGAGCTCTTCTTTGAGAACAATTGAATCGCTTACTGTTATGATTTGGACTTTTCTCTATGCCACTCTGGGCAGCCAGAGGAGTGCTGGCCCTGAAGTCAGAAAGGTCTGAGTTCCAATCCAACCTCGGGCAGTTACTAGCTGCGTGACCCTGGACAAGTCGCTTCACCCTGTTTGCCTCAGTTTCCTCATCTGGAAAATGAACTGGAAAAGGAAATGGCAAACCACTCCAGGATTTTTGCCAAGAAAACCCCAAATGGGGTCATAAAGGGTCAGCCAAGACTGAAACACCTGAACAACCCAACTGGGCCAAGACAATGTTACACTAAAGCATTCCTTTGAGCACTTTTCTGGGAAGCAAATTAATAAGCCTAAGAAATGCACTTCTCGAAATCCCTAAAGTTAAGGCATGAAAGGTCATTGTTACCAGCAGCAGTGTGCACATTGGTAATCATGGAGCGTAGGTGCTGGGTGAAGAAAAGGGCCTCCCCCTCATCAAGTTCTCTTCATTGCCACTTGATCGAAATCATACATAAAGCACAAAGCCCAGGGCCAGCCTTGTAGAACATGCGGATAGACATTCATTATCATAATGGAACATACTTCCTTGGTGAGCCCAAGGAGAAAAGCAACTCCCTCACACAAATTAAGCCCCATTGAGAATGTGGTACAATCAGTGGAAATTATTGGTTATTTGGCCATCCACAGGCACCGAGTACAATGAAAGGATTGTGTCAAAGAAAGGATTCCCTAACCTGATGTGGAAATTACAATCAAGTGGCTAAGTGGGTTGGCCCAGTTTGGAACAAGTGTAGAGAGACTGTCATTACTCTTAGAACATTTGGATGGAACGTGGGGTTTGAAAGAGTTCTTTAGGAGTCCATCAAGGGAAAAGCTATTGCTGGGGGTAGAGTGGGGAGGGCAGAGGAGAGAGGAGGGGAGGGTGGCGGGAGGAAAGTACATTTAGTGTCACCAGCTAAGGGTTGCTCCTGTGAAGAAGGAGTGTTTCCCACCTCACCTCACACCAAGCACAACATATGTCCAGCCCCGGCAAAATGGCATTGCCAAGCAGGAAACGTGTTCCCATACTAATTTAAACCAGGTAACGTGTATTCTGCTGCCCCCGGTGCAATTCCCAGAGACAGAAGCCAACATAGAGCAGGATGTGGGAAGCCAAAATATCAGGTGCAACAGAAAGTCTCATTTAGCCCTCATGGAGCCTGGAGTGGAGCATTTGAAGAGCAGATTACCTGAAGGGCAGGAAAGCATTCTAGGAAAATGACCTTCATGATGGCCTGCTGTAAAGGGGGAAGAAGTGAATACTAACATCCTGCCAGTCTTTGTCTTTTTCTCTATGGGGGGAATTAAAGGTACTGGCAGTCTCCTAGCAGATTCCATATTGGGCCGTGTTTCCCCTGGAATCCTGTCACCAGGCAACAAACGAGAAAGAGGATAACATAGTTATCGCCTCTGTGTGTGTGTGTGTGTGTGTGTGTGTGTGTGTGTGTGTGTGTGTTTCTCTCTTCACTCTCCATTTATCTTTTTTCCCTTTGGTTCCTTGGAAAGGAAGAACCTGTTGAAATGTGGTTGGAGGATGGGGAGGGGAGAGGGTGGGGGTTTAAAAACTGCAGGATCCAAAATGTTCCGACTACTTTTTATAGCCGCCTCATAAGCAGGCCTCCCCTTCTGTTCAATGAAGTGGGTGAGGTTTGTGCGCATGTCCCTGGAAGGTGCTCTGGGAAGAATGATCCTTGAAGGAATGACTGTCACTCCATCACCATCTTTTGGCACAGTCATTGGCCTGATCTGGCAGCCAAAAAAAAAGTGACCTTGCTTTTCTTAGGTTGCATTAACAGAGGTAGAGCCTATGGAACCCAGAAGCAGTAGGCCCGCTGTCCTTGGTCCTGGTGAGATATCCTAGGATCATAGATTGAGAGCTGAATGTAAGACTCTAGAGGTCCCCTAGACCAGTGATGGCAAATCTTTTAGAAACAGAGTGCTGGGCTCCGACCCCCTATTTCACTTCCCAGACCGAGTGCCATACCAACCCCTCCACCCAGAGACCACGTGCCATGCCCCTTCCCACCACGGAGTACCAGATGTACCCTGCTCCCCTTTACCCCACATAGGGGAGGGAGAAAGCACTCCCATTGGACTGCTGACTGGAGAGGCAGATGAAGTGAGGAATGTCCTCAGTGAGTTTAGAGAGGGGGAGGGGAGAGTCACTCTGCTCCCTTCCAGCTCTGCCACCTGTGAGCCACCCACCTTACCCCCTGTGTGCTTCCATTAGGCTGATGGATGATGTGAAAAAATGTCCGGTAGAGAGGGGGAGGGCAGCAGCTCTGCCTAAGACTCTCTGCATTTCTAGTAACAAATTCTGGGGTGTGGGGAAGAGAACAACACAGAGAGCCCTCGGTGTGCCATTTTTGGCACCAGTGCTATAAGTTCACCATCACTTCCCTAGACTAACCCAGTCATTTTACAGAGGAGGAAATTGAGACCTTAAGAGGTGAGGCAACTTGCCCAGGTAATAAGTGGCCTCTAGGGGCAAAATTCTAACTCAGATCCTTAGGATTCTTTCCACTGCACTACACTGTCTCTTGCATCAGGAAGTGTTCTGTTTTGAGCCCCACATTTTAGGAAGGAGGAACTGGAGCGAACTCAAAGGGAGAGAGTGACCAGCATGAGCGAGGGGTTTGGAAATGATGGCAAAGGAGAATAAAGAAGCTAAAAGAACTTGACAAAGAGGAAACTTATGAGTGGTGGTAGGAAGGATATCAGAGTTGTCTTCAAGTATTTGAAAAGCTATCTTGTAGAAGAGGTATTAGACTTGCCCTGTTTGGTACCAGCAGGTTGAACTAGGAGTAGTAGATAAAGGAGATTGAGTGGCTGATTTCTACTCTAATGAAAAATTCCTAAACCAGTATTGTGAAACTCAAATAGAAAGAGGGAACACTAAACCATACACAAGGATCTGTGGCAGCCACAATCTGACTTGGAAAACAACATGTTGATATTCTCTGTGTTCTATTGTATTTTTATATTTTTAAAAAATATTTTCCAATTATATTATAAAAGAAATCCTTACCTTCCTTCTTAGATCAATATTGTAAATTGGTTCCAAGGCAGAAGAGTGGTAAGGGCTAGGCAATGGGGATTAAGTGACTTGCCCAGAATCACATAGATAGGAAGTGTCTGAGGCCACATTTGAACCCAAGATCTCCTGTCCCTGGTCCTGGATCTCAATCCACTAAGTCACCTAACTGCCCCCTCCAGTTACATTTTAATTTGGTTCTGGCTCACTCAGGAGTGTTGTCATAGCAATGTGGCCTTTTAGCTATATGTATGACATCTCTCTCCTATACTATTAGAACTATTGAAAAATAGAATTGACTGCTTTAAGAAGTAGGGAATTCCAAATCTGGCCTCAGACACTTCCCAGCCGTGTGACCCTGGGCAAGTCACTTGACCCCCATTGCCTACCCTTACCACTCTTCTGCCTTGGAGCTAATACACAGTATTGACTCCAAGATGGAAGGTAAGGGTTTTAAAAAAAAAAGAAGTAGGGAATTCCCCATCCCTAGAGGTTTCGAAAAGAGTGAATAACTACTTTGCAGAGGAGCTTTTTAAAATTTTTTTACATCTAGAGCTGGAAAAGATCCTTACAAGGATATGTAGTTCAACCCCACTTCAGTTTATAGTTAAGGAAACTGGGTCCCAAAAGAGATTAAGTGACTTACCCAAGGTCATACAAGTAGTAAGTGACAGAGATGCTATTACAACCTAGTACCTTTGACTCCACAGTCAATACTTATTCCATCATACCCCACTGAGGGCTGGATTCAATTATTTCTGAGGTCCTTCCTAGCTCTGAGATTTTGTAATTTTTTGATACAGATTTTGAGGACAAGCACTACATAAGCTGTACTTTTACTTAGCAAAATCATGGTCTCCCCAGATACTCAGATAATGAAGGCAGGGCTACATTCTCTGTCAGTGGAGGATTTGGTTGAATGCACACAGTAAATCCCCTACTTTGGCAGAGAGTCATTTTGGTAGGCACTCCTACATTTTCTCTCTCCTTCCCCCCCAAACTAGTCCCTTAGCTCTCTCTTTTGGGCTCCCTCACCACCACTGCTACCATTTTCCTCTTAATTTATATTCCATTTCCTTTGCTCCCAATGCCATATGTTATTTCTGCTTCCTCCCACCCCTTTTAGGAGTGATTGCTTTTCCTATTCTAATGGGACTTTGTGGAAAGATCCTTTAAAAGCTACTTTGTTGACAAACATTAAAAGAAATTTTGACTAAAAGAGATAAAAAAGGGGAGGGAAAGAAAGGACTTAATTTATACAAAAACATTTATAACTACTCTTTTGTGGTGGCCAAGAATTAGAAATTAAAGAAATATCCATCAATTGGGGAATGGCTGAACAAACTGTAGTATATGATGGTAATTATTATGCTGTAAGAAATGATAAACAAGATGATTTCAGAAGATTTACATGACCTGATGCAAAGTGAAATAAGCAGAACCAGGAAAACATTGTACACAGTAAAAACAATATTGTGGAATGATCAACCATGACAGACAGTTACTATTCACAACACAAGATCCAAGTCATTTCTGAAGAACTTATGACAAAGAATGCTATCCCCCTCCAGAGAAAGAACTGAGAGAGTAGGAATGTAGACGAAAGCATGTGATTTTTCACTTGTTTATTTGAGTTTATGTTTTGGGTTTTATATGATTACTCATAAAAATGGATAACATGGAAATATGTTTTGCATGATAATATATATATAATCCAAATTGAATCTCCTGCTGGCAGGGGTGAGGGGGAAGGAGGGAGGGAGATAAGTTCGATCATATAACTTGGGAAAACTTGTGTGGAAACTTGTTATTACCTGTAAGTGATAAAAGAAAAAAAAACCTTTTGGCTAAACAAAAGCATCATAGGTGATAAGTAGGTTCTTTCCCCATCAGTCAAAAACTCTTATCCAGGTCCACGGAAATGATCTTGCTTTTCCTTGGCAGCATGTGGTTTCAATTCCCTACATGACACCAGCCTCAATACTTGGAAGGTTTGATGAATTAATAGTACTGAGACTGTCTGGGAGGCAGTCTATGGGAGGCACCTATTCAAGGCTCCATTTCTGTTTTTAAATTATTTTGTTTTCCCAATTACATGTAATAACAATTTTCAACATACATTTTCTGAAATTATAAGATGCAAATTATCTCCTTCCCTCCATTCCTGAGATGGTAAGCAATTCGATCTGGGTTATACATGTATTATCATGAAAACATACTTCCATATTGGTCATTGTAAAAGAATAAAGCCAAAACCCCAAAATGAAAACTCAAATAAAATAAAGTGAAAAATGGTATGTTTTTATCTGCATTCTGACTCCCAACAGCTCTTTCTCTGGAAGTAGGTAGCATTCTTTGTCATAAGAAGGCTTCACTTCTTCAGGAAGACAAGATCATCAATTTAGAGCTGGAAAGGTCCTTAAAAGCCATCAGCTCCAGCCTTTAAGCTTTTCCCCCTTTCCTTGGTCTGAGAGAACATGATAATTTATACTCATCATTACAAGTTTTCCTTCTCTAGGCTGGTTGTGGTTGGTCCTCCCCTGCTTACGTTCCCATGATAACCTGGTCCATCTTTTTCCCCCCACAGATGCAGAATGTCATGTATGACTTAATCACAGAGCTGAATGACCGGAGTGAGGACTTGGAAAAACAAATTGGCAGTCTGGAGTCTAAACTAGAACAACTCACTGCCAGCTTCAATTCCCTCCCCTTGCTCATTGCGGACACCCTGCGTCAGCAGCAGCAACAGCTCCTCTCAGCTGTCATCGAGGCTCGGGGAGTGAGCGTGGCAGTGGGGACCCCACACACACCACTCTCCGACAGCCCTATTGGGGTCAGCTCCACTTCTTTTCCCACCCCTTACACAAGCTCAAGCAGCTGCTAAATAAAACTCCCCACAAAGGAAGAATTGCCGACAGGTCTTAAGATGCAAGTCAACCTTCTCCTGGTCTTTCTGTCATCACAGGAACATTCAGGCTGAGTGGACATAAAGAATAAGATTGAACTAATTAGCAAACTCATGTTCATTCAGAGTGCTTGGTTCGATATGCCTCGAAATCAGAAATTGAATCTCTGTTTAGGTGCCTATATATGGAAGAGGAAAAGAGAAATGAAAGGAAGTCAAACATTTGACAGGGCCTTTGTTGCAGTGTTTGGTGGAGAACAAAATCCATGCTCAATCTCAGGTCTTCAATTGTTGTGAGGGCGGGGAGAATAAATAGAGGGAGAGTAAAAGTAGAGGGAGAGAAGGAAGAGAGAGAGAGAGAGAGAGAGAGAGAGAGAGAGAGAGAGAGA
>NW_025367698.1:0-5349 GCF_016433145.1 Gracilinanus agilis | reverse complement strand
GATAGATAGATAGATAGATAGATAGATAGATAGATAGATAGATAGATGCATGCATGCATAGACGGACAGAGAAACAGACAGAAAGCTAGATAGATGGGTAGATGTATGTATGGATGATAGGTAGGTAGATAGACAGACAGATAGATAGATGGATGGATGGATGGATGGATGAGTGGATAGATGGGTAGACAGACAGACAGACAGATAGATAGATGGATGGATGGTTAGATGAATGGATGGATGGATAGATGGGTAGGTAGAAAGATGGGTAGGTAGGTAGATGATAGACAGAAAGACAGACAGATAGATAGATAGATAGATGGATAGATATATGGATGGATGGATGAATGGATGGGTGGATAGTTGGGTAGGTAGATAGATGATAGACAGAAAGATAGACAGATAGAGAGATAGATAGATGGATGAGTGGATAGATGGGTAGGTAGATAAACAGACAGACAGACAGATAGATAGATAGATAGATAGATAGATAGATAGATAGATAGATAGAGATAGAGAGGGGGGCAGGAAGGCAGCTCAGTTGTATTGAGTCAGGTCTAGAGATGGGAGGTTCTGGGTTCAAATCTAGTTGTGTGACCCCCATGCAAGTCTCTGAACACCCATTGCCTAGCCCTTTTTGGCTTTTCTATCTTGGAACTGATACTCAATATCAATTCTAAGTCAGAAGATGAGCTATTTTAAAAGATACATGTATATGTAAAACGATTTCTTGCTTGTTTCTATTTATCAGTTCTTTCTCTGAAGGTGGACACACATAAATCATTCTTCAAACAATAGATCTGCCGCAACATAGTTTACCATTTCCTTCTCCACTTTGTTTAACAGATGAGAAAACCGAGGCAAACATGGTTAAGTGACTTGCCCCGGGTTATCTGGCTAGTAAGTGTCTGAGGCCAGACTTGAACCTGGGAAGATGAGTCTTCCAGACTCCAGTTCCATTCTTTTATCTACTTCACCACCTGTCAGGAAAATAGCACCATTAAAATTCTGCAAACCAGATTAAAAAGACAATAATTTTAACCACCAAAAACCTCAGCAAGCATTAATAGGCCATGTCTATTACCCTTTGAAAACAGAAAAAGAGCCCTGGGCAAGGTGTATTCATTTAAATAATAATAAGACTAATAAATCTCATTTGCTGTATTGGACCACATTTCCAACTCCCTCTCCATCCCTTCTCCAAATCTGGCTTTTATCAAACCCAAGCGCTGCCTCTAATAACCCTCAGTTTATGATAACCAGCAATTAAAGTGAAAAAGATGAAGTGAAGAGGGACGATAAACATGAATAATCCGGCCTTCAGACAATGGCTGCTTTCATCTTATTAATGAACCATGTCACTTTCTTGGTCAAAAATAATCAGTGACTCCCCATTACCTTGAGGACAAAAATCCTGGTTCCTTATCCCGAGGTACTTTACTCCCATCCTGATAGGGAGCCTCCTTTCCCACCTGAATGTCACAACTGTTCTCTTTCACACTTAGGCTTCTGCCAATGAAGCTGAACTTAGCTGGCCCCTGATGGCCTCCAGCTGTCTTCTATCTGCCTCTAGCAAGGCAGAAGCCTTGTATTCCAGCCCCTGGTCCAACACTGACTTGATATGTGACCTTGGATAGATCATTCAACAATACTGGGCTTTGCTTTCCTATTTTATAAAACAAAGGGGCTGTTTAACCTCTAGGGTCCCTTCCAAAACTGTTTTTACTTAATTCTTTTAGTTTGTTACAAAAGAAAGCTTGCTGGGTGGGCAGGAGTAGAGGGGCTTATATTTAAGAAGAAAAGACATTAGCAAAATGTTTATTTAGCAAAAAAAAAGTTAAGGGACCTGGTTAAAAAAATAAATTGGGGGCATCTGGGTAGCCCAGTGGATGGAGAGCCAGGCCTAGAGATGGGAGGTCCTGGGTTCAAATCCGGCCTCAGACACTTCCCAGCTGTGTGACCCTGGGCAAGTCACTTGACCCCCATTGCCCACCCTTACCACTCTTCCACCAAGGAGCCAATACACAGAAGTTAAGGGTTTAAAAAAAAGATAAAAAAATAAATTAGTCTAGGGGGCAGCTGGGTAGCTCAGTGGAGTGAGAGTCAGGCCTAGAGACAGGAGGTCCTAGGTTCAAATCTGGCCTCAGACACTTCCCAGCTGTGTGACCCTGGGCAAGTCACTTGACCCACTAATACAACAACCCCCATTGCCCACCCTTACCACTCTTCCACTTAGGAGCCAATACACAGAAGTTAAGGGTTTAAAAAAAAAAGATAAAAAATAAATTAGTCTAAACTTCAAGGGAGGAGAGCAAGAAATTATGGGATTTGGGGAAGAAATCTGCCTTTACCATGACCCTCTTGATTTTATTGAAGCAGACCCTAATTCTCCTTAATTTTCAGTCTCTCTACAGGAACTCCCAGATATATGAAACGCTCACCTGCTTTGTCTATTTTATTCTTCCAGGCACAGATCCAGAAGAGACCATCTTGCATGCTTTCAAGATTTTTGATGTTGAAGGAAAAGGTGTCCTTAAGGCAGACTTGTAAGTTCACCTTTTAAAAGGATTCTTTAATTTTTTTTCTAAATGAACATTTTATTAATGGCTTATAAAATAATCATTGCAGATACAATCTCCCTCCTCCTGTCCACCTAATAAACCTTCCTTTGTAACAAAGAAAACTAAGCAAAACCAATTACTATAGAGATGATACCCAACAGTGTATGAAAAAAAGGTCAACCCTAGTCTTCCTCCTCTCTAAGGAAAGGGGAAGGGCAGAGTCAATAGTTCTGCTTTGGCCCCCCCACATCTGGAGTAATAACACAAGGGAAAGCATTTCTTTGTCTCTTCTCTATCCCCGGACAGGTAGACAATTATGGAATCATCTCTGTGACACCATAAGGGAAGGAGATTTTGTTTAGGACCAAGCTTGGTCATTAAAACTATGTATCCTCACTTGATACTGTGCAGAAAGAGAGCAGTATGGATAGACAGGTACCCAACACACCTTCCCCAGATTAAAAAGGGCAATAGGTAGGCATGAGGACTTTCAGACACTCATGAGCATTAGATATACTAATCTCTGTGCTTTGGAGAGAATTCGACTCCCAATCCCCAAATCCCCACCTATTGAATACACATGGGTGATCATAATCACTAGCCTTTGCTCAAGTGAGGAGACACAGCCCAGAGGAAAGCTGAAATCACATTTCTTGAGAAGAACCCAGTTTTTGAAAAACAAGACTCGGGACAAAGAGCAAAGATTTCCCTGGAGAGGGTATTCATTTTCCTTGAAAATATTTGCCCTTGGCTACTTTTCCCAGTGTAGACAGTGCTCAAAGGCTATGGCTCCTGAGAGGGTGTTTGTTAATATTTCCACATTATCCAAAGGGATTCATACCAAGGGTAAGATATGAGGGCAATCCATTATAGCCTAGATTCTCTGTATTTTCATAAAGAAAGAATAGACTCTCACTGAGAAATGTAAAAGAGTACAGGATTTAAAACCATACATTTGAAGCTAGAAAAGATCTTAAGAATTATATTTTTCAACCCTATCATTGTTACAGATGTGGAAACTGAGGCCCAGAGGGGTTACTTGCCCAGCAAAGAGATATGATTTCTGGTTGGTTTCACTACAAATTTATGTTACCCAACCTCAACTGGGCTCTCACTGTTGCCAGGCAATCCTACTATACCTCTTTCATCAACTCATTACCCCACTCTTCATAGCTCTTCCAAACCTTTTCATCCTTACTTAAACCTCTCATGGATCCCCCTCTGCCCTCTCTTTCAATGGAGAATCTTGTATCATGTTTTAGGAGGGGAAGAGAGGCCATTCACTATGAGCTCACTCTTCCTGATCTTCTATCATTCAGATATCTTCTCTTTCTTGGCCACTATCTCCTCTTTCACTTCCACTGTCCATCCACACTGCTGTCTTTCTTTCCAGGTGGCCTTATTCCTTACCAAGGCTAATCCCCCTACCTGCTCAAATGATCCCATTCTATCCTTTTCCCTCCAAAAGATTGCCCCCTCTGCCATCTCTCCTCTATCACTTCTTTTCAAAACTCTCCCTTTCTACTGGCTCTTTCCACAAACAAGCCTATTGTCTCCCTCATCCTCAAAATCTCCTCACTTGGTCCTTCCATCTCTGCTAACTATCATGCTGTATCTCTTCTGCCATTTGTGACTGAACTCCTTGAGAAGGCTATAATAGGTATTTCCACTTTCCTCTCATTCTCTGCTTAATCCCATACAATATGGCTTCTGACCTCATTTCACCAAAATCACTGTCTCCAAAGATCCCAGTGATCTCTTCATTGCCAAATCCAATGGCCTTCTCCCAATCTCATTCTCCTTGGCCTCTCTCAAGCTGTTGACACTGTCCATCACTAATGCAATACATCTCGAATATGTTCCCTTTTCTCTTCTGATACTGCCACTTCTCTGGTACAGCTGCCCATCGCCTCATGACTGGACTATTGCTATAGCCTGCTGGTGGGTTTGCCTGCCTTGAGTCTTTCCCCACTCCACTGATACTTTAATGAACATTTATTGAATTTTAATGAATATTTATTGTATTGTTCATCAAGAATCCAATCACAAAAGTAGAAAGATAACCAAGAGAATAATAACTTGGAAGCTAAAACTGGAGCAAATGTCCAGAAAGGCGAAGGACAAGAGAGGTCACTGGATTGGTCAAGATTTGGTGATATTCAGTTCAATAGAGTGGCAGGAATGAAATTGAGCCCATTATCTTCTTTGTTTAGGAATAGTTCCATAAAACCATTCCCAGATAGCTTAATGATTCTTTTCATCTTAGTAGCACCCAGAGTGTTAGATTTTGAATTCATTTTCGAAATATTGGAATCTAGGGGCAACGAGATGGGTCAGTAGATAGAGATCCAGGCTTGGAAAAGAGGGGTCCTAGCTTCAAATCATGCTGCACAGATTTGTGTGATCCTGGGCAAGTCACTTAACCCCCATTGCCTGGCCCTGTTCTTCTGCCTTAGATGGAAGGCTAGTGTTTCAAAATAAAAAAAAAAAAAAGAAAGAAAGAAAGAATGGAATCTGCTGTCCCATTTTACAGAAAGAAGTCATGTCTTATTCTGAAGAGATAAACACTAAGCCCACAGTCTAGCTAGTTAAGAAGTCCATGTCGTAGGGAAATAGTAATAATGATAACCCATATTTACTCAGTGCTTTAAGTTTTACAAGAATATATTTATGTATACCCACACATAAACACATATGCATACACACATCCAACTATCTATCCACCTATCTATCAGTCTATCCTTTCTTTCTTTCTTTCTTTCTTTCTTTCTTTCTTTCTTTCTTTCTT
>NW_025367697.1:0-2362 GCF_016433145.1 Gracilinanus agilis | reverse complement strand
TCAGCAATGAAGTGGGGAGTGTATTCTAGGCATGGGGAATCTCAGGGCAAAGACACAGAGCTCACTTTCCATTTTAATTTCAGCAACACTGAAGTAATAATGCTTTGGTCCAAGTAAGCCAGGTTTTCTTTACCCCCTCTTCAAGTTCAGTTTACTGAAGGCTTTGGGGATGGATAGGATCAGGGTGAGATCAATTAGATGATCTCAAATCACTGAGTATTTCCCAGGTGAATGCTTTGTGTTGGACACCATGTTAGATGCGGGAAATACAAAGCTAAAAAAATAATAATGGAGGGCCACTGGGTGGCTCAGTAGATTGAGAACCAGCCCTAGAGATGGGAGGTCCTAGGTTCAAATCTGGTCTCAGAAACTTCCCGGCTGTGTGACCCTGGGCAAGTCACTTGACCCCCATTGCCTACCCTCACCACTCTTCTGCCTTGGGACCAATACACAGTACTGATTCCAAAACGGAAGGTGAGGGTTAAAAAAAAAATAGTCCCTGGCCTCAGGGAGCCTCCATTTTTCAACAAGAGATAGGTGAGATTTGGGTAAACAAAGTCATGGGTATGGGAGTCTCTCCTCATTGGTGGAGATCAATGCCCTGAGCATGCTTACAGAAGCCTGGGCTACATATGTATAAATGGAGTCCATCAGCCTAGCAGCCTGCTAGACTTCCCTTGGGAGTGATTTGAGCTGGATAGAATATAAACTCCTTGAGGGCAAGGATTGTTTTATTTTCTGCCTTTGTTTCCCCAGCAGAGTGCCTTGCACTTTGTCAGTGCGTGATGGGTGTAAAATTGAGCTGAACTGATTTACCCGTCAATATTTCCAGGTGGATTGTACATCAGTTGTCCTCGCCCCCAAGACTCAGCTGCCCCCAAAGTGACTGCCTTGCCTGTCCCAGTATGTCATTCCTGGCCTGCCTTCTTGCCTTTGGTCTCCATTCTGCAATGCTCTCCCTCCTCATCTTTCCCTTTAGAGACCTCTAACAACTCATGGCTCAGCTCTGACCCTGGGCTTTTTCCAGTCTGTCTCTATTATTTGGTCAGTCACGTAGCTGAATCTGAACTCAGATCTTCCTGACTCTATGCCCCCCTAGCTGCCTCAAGGAAGGTGCCCAGACCAGCCGGCACATTCCTCTTGGGACTCCCTTTCTGATTCTCTGGACTTTTTTTTTTTCAGCCCTGTGACCCAACAGCTTTCTCATCCTGGAAGATCCCTCCACCCCGAGAGCCCCTTCCCTTGATTCTTCAGCTCTTCCAGGAATCTTTTGAGGCAAGTGGCCAGGCCAGCCAGGATCCCGTCTCCATCCTTCCTTTCCGGTCTCTGGGTCTCTCTCTGAACTTCTTTCTCCACCCGGCATTCCTGCACAGCTCTGGAGTGCTTCCCTGCTTGCCTTTCAGCATCCTTTTCTGTGTTGTCTTTCCCCATTGGAATGTAAGCTCCTTGGGGCAGGGACCATCTCCGTTTGTGCTTGTATTCTTATTCCTGAGGGTAGCACAGTGCCAGGCACATAGTAAATGCTGAATAAACACTTGTCGACTTGGCACGCTAGGCACTTAAGAATTCCTTGCTTGAGCGTTAGAGGGTTCGCTCCTTGAGGGCAGGGACTACTTCATTTTTTATTTTTTATACCCTCCTCCCCCTCCTCACAAGTGCTTCACATAGTGCCTGGCAAAGCTTTAAGCTTCTTCTTTTTTTAAAACCCTGACCTTCTGTCTTAGACTCAATACTGTATGTTGATTCTAAGGCAGAAGAGTGGTAAGGGCTAGGCAATGGAGGTCAAGTGACTTGCCCAGGGTGTCTGAGGTCAGATTTGAACCCAGAACCTTCCATCTCTGGGCCTGACTCTCAATCTACTGAGCCATCCAGCTGCCTTCTAAACTTCTTGATTTATTTATACGTGTACATGTTGCTTCACCCAATAGAATATGAGCTCCATAAGAGCAGGGGCTTTCGTTTAGGACTTTCTATTCCCAGCATCTAGCACAGAGCCCAGAAAAACAGTAGGTGTTTAATACATACTTTCAGACCGGAGTCGTTCTTGTTAGTTTCATTTCAAGATCGCTAATGAGACACTAATTTTGACCCGTTGGGGACTTGGCTTTGGGAGTTGTCATCCTTGAGGGTCAGAAGTGAGCAGCAGCGCATTCAACAGAGCATCTCTGGGTTTGAGGCTCACCTGACTGCTGTTCTTCATGAGGTCCTGAAGGGCTCGTCCTGGTCCCAGTCTAGACCTACTGATCAGCCCTGGTTATTTCTGTATCATGAAAATGTGGTAAACCAGGAGCTAGCGCTCTCTCTCTCTCTCTCTCTCTCTTCTCTCTCTCTCTCTCTCTCTCTCTCTTTCTCTCTCTCTCTC
>NW_025367696.1:0-4804 GCF_016433145.1 Gracilinanus agilis | reverse complement strand
GAGAGAGAGAGAGAGAGAGAGAGAGAGAGAGAGAGAGAGAGAGAGGGACTCCAGAGGATATCTGAAAGCAGCCCCCAATACACACACTGTACCTGAAGGAGAATCTCTTCTATCACCTCCTTGAGAGGGGCCCTCCAATCTCTGATGCAGGACTAGGGGACACCCTGATGCCACTGACAGTCAGTCTGCTGACTCCTGCACTAGCTCACCTGAGACAGCTCTAATTGCTAGGAAGTTTGACTTCACCCTGAATTTAAACCTGCTTCTAGGTCACTTCTACCCATTGTTCAGGGCTCTGTTTTCTGGGGCCAAGCAGAGAAAGTCTAATCCTTTAACAGGACAACTCCTCAGAGACTTAAAAAGAGTTATCATCATGCCCCTTTTCTCAGAAGCCCTTCCTTCCTTCTTTTGAAGTATTCCTTCGAAACATCCCTTCTCTTTCGGGGCTCCCCCTGCACCAACCAGGGAATCCAAATGGTATCCTCAGGAAGAAATAGGTACTCCCTCAAACCATGGGGATTCTGGATTTGGAGACAAGAGATAGTGGTTATAAGATTTACAGGATCCCAGATTGAGAGCTGAAAGGAACAGGAGATAATATCCAAGTCTAGGGATCCCTAGCCCTATGATTCCAATAGTGTAGAGAACTCTCAAGTGAGGAAGTCCCTTCTACTAAAGCAACTTGACACCTTCTCTATAACTTATAACCTTAAAAAGTTGCCTAGAGCCATGAGTCTTTAAGTGATCTGTCCAGGGTCATACAGTTAGTGTGTGATAGTGACCATGCTTGAACCTAGGTCTTTGTGACTTCTACTTCTGAGGTTAGCTCTCTGACCATTATACCACATTGTGCTCTCCCTTTCCCTCTTTCCTCTTCCCGCTTCCCTCTTCTCTCTCACTCCCTCTATTTCCCTCTTTTTCTGCTCTCTTTCCTCCTCTCTCTCTCCCCCTCTTATCTCTCTCTTCCTCCCTCTTCCCTCTCTCCCTCTCTCCACTTTCTCTTTTCCTATATTTCCCTCTCTCTTTTTCCCTCTTTCCTTCTCTCTCTCTCCTTCCTTCTTTTTCTCTCTGTCTCTCTCCTCACTTTCTCTTTTCCTCTCTTTTTCTCTCTTTTCTTCTCTCCTTCCCCCTCCCTCTTCTCCTCTCTCCTCTCTTTTTCTCTTTCCCTCTCTCCGCGTTCTCCCTCCTCTATATTTCCCTCTCTTTTTCTCTCTCTCTTTTCTTCTCTCTCTCCTCTCCCTCCTCCTCCCTCTTTCTCCTCTCCCTCTCTCCCTCTTCTAATCATTCATTTTCCAAATAAGGAAACTGAATGCCAGAGTGATTAACTGACTTGTCTCTGGTCACCCAATTGCTAAATAGCAGAGCTGAGATTCCAAGATCTCTGATTCTAAATCCATTGTTGCTTCTACTAACCCCTGACACGTATGGGATCCATATTTCTTCTCTTTTTTTTTTCTTAAACCCTTACCTTCCATCTTGGAGTCAATACTGTGTATTGGCTCCAAGGCAGAAGAGTGGTAAGGGTGGGCAATGGGGGTCAAGTGACTTGCCCAAGGTCACACAGCTGGGAAGTGTCTGAGGTCAGATTTGAACCTAGGACCTCCCCTCTCTAGGCCTGGATCTCAATCCACTGAGCTACCAAGATGCCCCTGGGGTCCATATTTCTGAGAGAAGTTCAAGCTGCATCACAGAATTCCATAGTGCCCCCCAGAACTCTAAGAGAGAAGGCAGTTAAAGGCAGTTGGAGTCCTATTATAAAAGCCAGATTACCCCTCTTGCAAGAGTCCTGACTCTTTGCTCTTGGCACTGAGCAGAGGAACAATCTGTATAGCTCTGGGCTGGGACATCCAGTCACTGACAGCCAGGGGCTGCTTCACCTTGGTACCTAACCACAAAGACAGACCTTCAAGCAAAAATACAGTCTACCTTCAGTTTAGCAGTTCAGGTTTTAGAAGGAAGATTATTTAGGGTTTAGATTAGAGTTCAGCCATTCAAGTTACATCCCACCCCCCCAGGGGGAATGTGTTGTTAGCCTACAGTTAACAATTTAGCCAAATTACCTTCCTTCCTCTTTCCTTAAACTGATTCCTTCTCCTGTTCCCTGAAATCATTAAATACATTTAGTTTGTGAAAAGATACAGTTCGTGTACAGTTAGCTGGGGATTATACTTACTACCTTCCTTTCATTAAGCCGAGTATTTCATTTAAGCAGGGGCTGTAACTGCCTTTGCCCTGGGGGACCTGGGGTCAGATTTGCTGAAAACTTTAACCTCATATATTTCCATCCTGTGAGAGAGTAATTCAAACAAAGAAAGTTATCATCACAAGGCGTCTAGTCTCTGTCCACTTACCATCTTGGCCCAGAAGTTACCAAGCTAGAATATTCTCTATAACCAGACAGTTAACTGACTTCCAACTGCTTATAGGATGGGGGGAGGTGAAGGAGTACTCCACAGGCTCCTGCCCCTCCCATCCAGTCAAGTCAGCCTGTTTCTCCAAAAACCAGGGATTGGGGAGACTCCATTGTCATCTGACCCCTAATCTCACAGTTTCCCTAATCCTACAGTTTGGCCAGCCAGCCTAGGATTTTTTTGAACCTGAGGGTGAAAGCTTCATCATGGCCAACCTTATTAAAAGAATGATTGTTACTCTGGGGTGCACTGCAGTGCTGCTGCATGGTCTTTGGAGCGCATGTTCAACTCTGTGGTTTGTTATACTCTCTCAATTTTTCATAGAAGTTATCAGGGTGTATGACTCGTGCCAGTGGCTGACCATATCCCTGGAAGAAGCTCTGGCCTATGTACCATCGGGGATGGCTCTGACAATGTCATTCTATGGGGCTTTTATGATATTGGGGAAGGTTTTAAACTTTACTTTTGGAAAGGCAGAAGTGCCTAGCTGTGCAAGTATTTGTTGTTGTTCAGTCATTTTAGTCATGTCCACATCTTCATGACCCCATTTGGAGGTTTCTTGGCAGAAATATTGTTTGTGGTTTGCCATTTCCTTCTCTGGTCATTTGATAGATGAGGAAACTGAGGTAAACAGGATTACACTACTTGCCCAGGGTCCCACAGGTAGAAATGTCTGAAACTAGGTTTGAACTCGGGAAGATGAATCTCCCTGACTCTAGTCCTGGTATTCTATGCGTTGTACTTCCATGGGTAAGTAATTTAGCCTCTTGAGGCCTCAGTTTCCTTATCTGTAAAATGGATATCATAATGTTAGCACTCTTTATTTCAGAGATTTTTTATCTTCATCATCATCTACAAGCTGCATGGACCAAAAAAGCTTTGAAAATATGAAGACCCAGCACAGGAGATCAAAACTGAATGAGAACAAGATGAGATATACATTGTCCTACTTTTCCTGTCTGCCTATGAAATTGTGGAGATGAGCCTACTGAGATGGAGCCAACACTCTAATATGTTTATTCAACTATGAAATACAGTTGTCTCACCCCTCTGTACAATATTCTGGAGAATATTAAATACTAAAGAATAATAGTCAGGGCAACTGTGTGGCTCAGTGGATAGAGAGCTAAGCCTAGAAACAGGAGGACTTGGGTTCAAATTTGACCTCAGATACTTCCTAGCTGTATGACCCTGGGCAAGTCACTTAACTTCTATTGCTGGGCCCTTACTATTCTTCTGCCTTAGAGCCAATACACAGTACTAATTCTTTTTTAAAAGATATTTTATTTTCACAATTACATGTAATATTTTTCAACATACATTTTCTGAAATTGTAAGGTCCAAATTGTCTTCCTCCCTCCCTTCCCTTCCCTTTCTTGGAGCACAGTATTGATTCTAAGATGGAAGGTAAGGGTTAAAAAAAAAGAATAGAACATAGTGAATTTGTTTTGCTTGACTGTATGAGTCCATAATGGGTTTTGGTTTTCTTGCTTTCTTAATGCCAGGAAAGAAGTGGGAGGGAGAGAGTTTGAACCTAAAAAAAAATAATAATAAAGTTCAATCAAGAATATTTTTTTGAAAAGTGATAGATCAGAGATATCAAGTTAGGAGGGACCTCAGAGGCCATCTGGTCTAATTCACTCATTTTTACAAATGGGGAAACTGAGGCCCAGAGTGACTAAACAACTTATCTCAGGTCACATAGGGAGGAGCATCAGAGGGGAGAATTGAACCCAGGTGCTTTGACTGTAGAATCAAACATTCTTCCTATCTTGTCATGCAGCCTCTCTGAGACCCAGAAATGTATCCAAGGAGCATTTCTATTCAAACCCCAATCAAGCAAGATGAGAAAAACCAGATGATAATAAGAATGATAACTCACATTTCTATCATGTTTCAAGTTTTGCTAAGTATTTTTCTTGCTATGCTGAGGGCTCTTTGAAGGCCTTAAAGGTATTTTGTAATATTTACCATCTTCTGCATAGAATTCTGGATATAACCTCTTATCTAGAAGAATGCAATCTCCTTGAAGGCAGGGACTATTTTTGTTTTGTTTTGTCTTTATATCACCCAAATCTTGCATAGTGTGTACCCACTGGAGATGCTTAATAAATAACTTGTTAATTTAAAAAAAAGAAATCTTTTCATTTTTAAATTAATTTTAATTTTAAATATTATATATGTTTTACACAATATTATTTTTTATTTTTCATATCATATTATAGATAATGAGTTATATATAATAATATAATTTATTTTAACTTAAAAATTTTAAAATTAAAAAACTTTTAAAAATAAAAATATTTTTTAAAATATTTTCCCATGGTTCCATGATTTATGTTCTTTCCTTCTCCTCTCCCCTTTCCCCTCCCAGAGTGGACAAGCAATTCCAC
>NW_025367695.1:0-4484 GCF_016433145.1 Gracilinanus agilis | reverse complement strand
AAAGAAAGAAAGAAAGAAAGAAAGAAAGAAAGAAAGAAAGAAAGAAAGAAAGAAAGAAAGAAAACATACAAATAATATGAGCCTAGGAGAAAGAATAAAAATGAAATAAAATGTCAAACAATTAAAATAACTCCTACCTGATCTATTGAAACCAGTTATTGCTATCAAAAAATGAGAAATAGGGGCAGCTGGGTAGCTCAGTGGAGTGAGAGTCAGGCCTAGAGACAGGAGGTCCTAGGTTCAAACCCGGCCTCAGCCAATTCCCAGCTGTATGACCCTGGGCAAGTCACTTGACCCCCATTGCCCACCCTTACCAATCTTCCACCTATGAGACAATACACCGAAGTACAAGGGTTAAAAAAAAAAAGTGAGAAATAGATGGAGGAAAGGATGTCAACTAAAATCATCTCATATAGAAGTTAAAGATGTACCTAGCAAAATGTCCCAAAGCTTATTAGTGCCTCGCACATAGTGGACACTTAAAAATACTTGACTGATTAATTGATATAAATCAGTTGCCATAATGAAAAGATTAAAAAAAAGTCCCAGAAGTCATCTTAATTAACAAACATGGACTCTCTCACTGGGTAGAAAGACATGGTAGTGAAGGACAACAATGCCTTATAATATAAAATTGTTTACAAAATTTTACAGAGAATGATGATGGAAGACTATAAACTATATTGCCTTGAAAAAACAGATAAGCATTGGAAATTAAAACTTGCTTAAAGAAAGTTTGACAAGAGAACCAACAAAACAAACCAAGGGCATTCAGGAATGAAACTGGAAGGAGGAAAGCAAATAAATGAAAAATGAGAAAGATGTACAATGTTTTTCTTTTTAATAACAATATTTTTTTGTTCATCAATGGCAGTGGAGCCACTACATTTAGACTGTAACATCACAATTTGGATTGGCTCACATAGGAGAATAAATAGAACAAACATAGGGGGAAAAATAGCTGGACTAGATCAAATGCTATTGGTAACACAAATCTTCAGCATTGAAGGGAATATTTTATTCAGACTATTTTAATAAGAGGAAGAAACCAAAGATGTCGGAAAAGATCTTCTACCCTATTACCAAAAAAATCAAATGAAGGAGCATTAGTAACTACTGAACCAAAGGCTCACTTTCAAATCTAAAAACAATTTTTAATTAAAATTATCTTATATCTTTCTATCTGTCTATCTATACTTATAGAGATTGAAGAATCCTATTGGACAGGAACAGATTAAGTTTCACAAGTGATATTTCATAGTTGATCACATCTTAACCATCACATAATTGATTGAAATATATGAAGCATACAAAATTCAAATTTGTTTGTTGTTTGTTGACTAAATATCAAAAGTGAATTAAAGAAAACATTACCTTAGAGTTTCTTCCAATGCATTTTTCCAAAATTATACAGGATTCCTTTAACTGTACCTAGAAATAACTTTTTCAACTCCATGATCTTTGAGACATTAAAGAGGGAGACGCATTCATCAAAACGTTCACTGCTACCAGTGGTATTCCAGTGTAGTCCAATTCCTTATGTTATGAGGAGCATCAGTACCCTTGTTGCAAATGAGAATTTTTTTCTTATTGAATCAAATCCATGAACATTTAAGAGCTTCTCAGATGAGATACAAAAATGCCTAAAAGAAATAAATAAAAAGAAATAAATTGGCCTAACCATACAAACAAGAAAAAACAAGTAAAGAATATCTGTTTCCAGATTGTGATATGCAATTATATTGACAACTTTATATAACTTGTCCATATATTTCTAGAATAGATATACAATGAGTTGAGCCTAGAATTGAACAAGAAGAAGATGGTGAGCTAGACTGCCTTAGGGAAATTTCAGGGTTCTTTTAATGACTCCATGGTTCTCCCTGAAACAGACCCATCTTCTGATACCAGTATCCATCTGAGTGATATTGCATAGTTATAATTCATGTAACTTTACAGTTTCTGAAGGACTAAACTTGAGGACTGCCCAAAAGGCAACAGAGAGACACATGGCAGGTACAAGCAGACCTACCTGCGCCATATTGCAAAATGACGAATAATGAAGGAATTAGATATTAAGGAGTATCATTAGGGAAATGTATGAGCAAAAAAGATGATCTTATTGATCTTTGCACCTAGAAGCAGTGGCTATAGAGAATATGAGATGGGGAATTACTAGCATAAAAATGCAAAAAGGATTTTGTCTATACATCTTAACATCTGACCAATTCACTTGGCTGTTTGGCGTTATGTCAATGAAAAGACAGATTGATTGAGGCAATTTTTCGATTGGCTGTTTTCATACCTTGTAGGTGGGCTGAGCCAGATAACAAAGAGTCAGTCAAAGATATTTAAGAATCACATTTCTCTAAACCCTCAAAACCACAACATGAATTGTTGGGGGAAAAGAATTTTAAAAGTTACCAGACTTTCCCATCATCTCCAGTCATACTGCTTTTCTCAATATTTTTTTCCTGACTTCTACTCCAAAAAAAAGTAACAAGACCAAGATGTTTTCTCTTTCTCTTGCTTTGTCTCTAAACCTCCAAAGGAAGGAGTAGGACGATTTCCTACCTATTGGGGTTGAAAACAAGCAGTAAGTTCCTGTTATAAGTTATTTGAGGGCTGTGGACAAAAGAAACAAAGTCTGGGGACAGCATTTCTCTGGCACATTTTTCTTGACATTAATTCTACATATGGCAAAAGAAATGACCACAGAAATATTATCTTTGTTGTTGGTTTTTTGTCCTATTGTTATTTATAACTAAAGTTGACATTTATATAAGACTTTAAGTTATAAATATGATCTCATTTTATTGTTATAACAGCCCTGGGGTAGCTGCAATAGCTATTATTATCTGCATTATACAGAAGAAAAAAATTGAGGTTCAGACCCTGGCTTTGCCCAGGGCTACCTAAGCTAGTAAGTGTTAAGAGACGGAATTTAAACCCATATCTTCTTCACCTGTTTGCTAGGATTGCTACACTCAACAAACAACAATTTTGACAGACACATTTTAACCTGGTTAGAGAATAAGATCACCGTGCCACAGTGTAACCAAAATGAGATGGTGTGGGGAGGGAATGACTCTGTGGGAGACCCTTTATCCTGGGACAAAGACAGATTCTCTACTCCATGATTCTGGTGAATTCTCATCTGGAGAACTGCTGTCTAGAACTTGGCTGCCTAATCTCTCCCCCCCACACCGATGATATAGATCAGGGGTTCCCAAACTTTTTTGGCTTACCGCCCCCTTTCTAGAAAAAAATTACTTAGCGCCCCTGGAAATTAATTTTTTTTATTTTAATAGCAATTAATAGGAAAGATAAATGCACCTGTGGCCATCACCGCTATCCTGGATTGCTGCAGCACCCACCAGGGGGTGGTAGCACCCACTTTGAGAATCACTGATATTAATTGATGGGGAAGGACTCCAGAGTGGCAGAATTCAAACACAGAGTCAAGGAGAATGGAGGCATTGATTTATGAAGAGGAGATAAGAAGAGATAAATATCTGTAGCACAGCTCTGTGGCATAAAAGCTGATCACCTAATATTTGAGAGAAAGGAGTAAAATAGATTCTCTTGGGAAATGTTAGAATATGAAATAAAAAGGACTGTAAACCGCCATTGAAAAATGGTTTGCATCTGCATGTGCATAAGTATGTTTTATCTACCTTTTTCATACCTACTTGAAGGTGGTGTGAGAAGAGAGTGCTGGACTTGGAGTAAGGATACCTGAGTTAGAATCCTGCTTTAGATATTTCCTATTTATTGAACCCTGGACAAGCATTTAACCTCTTTCATCCTCAGTCTCCCCATCTATAAAATGGAGATAATAATGATACCAACTTCACAGAGTTCCTCTAAGGATTAAATAAGTCAATATATGTAAAGCAATTTGCAAAACTTAAAGCCATATAAAATTATTATTATTTATTATTATTACTTCTACCTCAGTGCCATCATGAAGCAAGTGCTCCAATGGAAAGGAATACTACCTTCACACACACACACACACACACACACACACACACACACACACACACATACTTGTACATGCTAACTCGATATAAAGAAACTGGAACTGGAAAGCAGTTGTCCAAGTCCCATAGGGAAAACTCAGGGACAACAATGAGCTGCAGAAAAGTATGAGAGCTTTATTATTAGGGTGGGAACAGAGGGAGGAATTATAACTAAGGTAAAGTCTAGGTGTCCCATAAAGTCTCAAAATCTCATCTTCTTTTAGGTTTCATTGCCACCAAGTTATATAAATGTTGAGAACCATTGTTGGGAAGAGCCCAGCTATAAACAGTTTATTTTAATAGGGTTTGAGAATAGGAAAAAATATAAATTGTATTTCAGAAATATAATAGAGGCCCCCAAGCACTGATTTACCTTTATTAGCCTTTATCTTTTAATGGATTTAATGTATAAATTGATATACCTATATAATATATAATCAACCCTAATATATAATAAAC
>NW_025367694.1:0-4442 GCF_016433145.1 Gracilinanus agilis | reverse complement strand
AAGGAAGGAAGGAAGGAAGGAAGGAAGGAAGGAAGGAAGGAAGGAAGGAAGGAAAACCCAATTGTGCAACTATATTTAACACCTTTCTTGTGTGTAGTGGCAAAGAATTGGAAACTGAGACGGCACCCATCAGTGTGGGAATGGCTGAACAAGTAATAATATATGAATGTCATGGAATACTAATGTGCTAAAAGGAGTTATCAAGGGGATAGTTTGACAGAAACCTAGAAAGACTGTATAAATTGTTTCAAAGTGAAGTGAGTGGAACAATTTATACAATAACAATGATATTTTAAAGACAAATAACTTTGAAACAGATAGTAATTCTGATCCACACAATGGCCAGTTATAATTCTAGAAAACTCATGATGTTGCTGTCCACCTACTGACAGAGAAGGGATAGATTCAGAGGGCAGACTGAGTCTTTTTTTCTTAAACAGTCTATGCAGAAATTTATTTTGTTCATCTCTACATTTTTTACTTTCTTACTGTCTATCTTAGTAACAACTAACTTTAAGACAGAGGAATAAAGATTAGGCAAATGGGGCTCTATGATGTGCCCAGGGTCACACAGCTAGGAAGTATCTGAGGTCAGATTTGAACCCAGGTCTTCTTGACTCCAGGCCTGGCACTCTATCCACGGTGCCACCTAGCTGCCCCAACTATACATATTTGTAACCGAGGTTTTGTTTTTCTAGTTTTCTTAATGGGGTTAGAGGAGAGAAGGAAATAGGAAGAGAAGGCTAACTTTTCATTGATTGAAAAATAAATCAATTAATACCTAAAACATAAAATCAAGGGAACACAAAGGAGAGGAACCCGTGGCTTGGAGTACGTGCTTAGCAGCCACGAGGGAGGCCCCGGTTCTGATAGCAGAATGTGGGACCCATGTGTCATCCCATTCCTGGAAGAAGGTTTGCTCTTTTCAGATAGATTCGTTAACCTAACACTTAGCTTAATAACTGCTCCTATTTCTGGGGCTGGTTTATGAAGCTCTGGATGTTATTAGCCCCATTTAACAGATAAGGGAGCTGAAGTTCACAAAGCTGAGATGGTCTATCTAGGTCCAAGCTCTTTCCATTCCATCACAAAGCCTCTCTAAGCTTTTGATTGCACAGGCTCAATTTCACCTGAATTTCCAAGTGGACTCTGGCTTGTCTGGAATTCCTAGGAACTCTTTTTTTTGCACTCCATTAACCCTTTAGGTGTCCCAGATCCCTTTGGCAGTCTCGTGAAGCCTCTGGACCTTCTTGGAATAATGTTAAATGCAGAAAATAAAATCCAAAGGATTATAACAAAAACCAATTCTATTGAGATGCAGTTCTCAAAATATTTAAAAAACAAGTTCACAGAGGGCCAGCAAGGTGGCATGGTAGATAGATTGCCAGGCCTGGAGTCCAGAGGCCCTGGGTTCAAATATGACCTCAGATACTAGCTATGTGACCCTGGGCAAGTCACTCAATCTTGTTTCCCTAGCCCTTTGACCTTCTTTCTTAAAGTTATTAAGACAGAAAATAAGGGGGTTTTGTTTTGTTTTGTTTTGTTTTAAAACAAACAAGTTCATAAACTCCAGATTAAGAAATTAATTTTGATGGTCTTGGGGCAGCCAGGTGGATAGTGAGGTCATGGGTTCAAATCTGGCCTCAGATACTTCCTCACTGAATGACCCTAGACAAGTCACTTAACCCCACTTAACCCCTAGTCCTTACTGCTCTTCTGCCTTGGAACCGATGTTTAGTATTGATTCTAAGAGAGAGGGTAAGGGTTTGTTGTTTGTTTTTTAATCTCTATAGTCCCTAAGATCTTTAGAATTAGCCCTTCAGGATTGGAAAAGATGACAGAGGCCAGCTGGTCTCACCTCTACCCAGGCCCCAGCACGCCATCCCAACAGACATATTTCATCTTCCATGCCTGACAATCTTTCAAATTCTTGAAGACAAGCCAGTATATCCGCCCACCTGTTCAGGAAGCCCCTTCTGGGTTCCAGGTGCTGCTCTCAGGGAAGGGAACACAAAGAGGACCATGAAGCCTCCAGGTGAGGCTCCTCTTTTCTCTGCTAAACATCCTCCATTCTTCAGGTGGCCACAGGACCATCAACCCAGAGCATGGCCCAGCTAGTCTACCATTCCCATTTTACAGATGGACAGTAGAGGTCCCCAGAGGTCAGATGACTGACCTAAGGTCTCACAGCGGAGTAGAATCCAGACCCTCCCAATATGGGTCCTCCCATGGTCTGATCTTGAGACCAGCAGTTTGGTCACATCACTGGTGCTCTCGGAGCCTCAGTTTCTTCATCTACAGCAGAAGGGTTGGACCAGGTGGCCTCTGACCTCCCTTCTAGCTCTAAGTCTGAGATCCGTGACTGACAGAAGAAATTAGGGCTGTTTAGACTCCTCTTGGGAACATTCTACAGCCTGTCCACATCCTCCCTAAATTGTCATCAATGCCCAGGACTGAACATGACACTCCAGCTGCACCCAGTTCCTGGCACACTTTAGCCAGTCAATAAATGATTATTGATTGTTTTATAGATTGGTCAGACCAAGGCAGGAGCACGCTGTCCTCCAGGCTTGTCTCTGCTTGCCAGATCATTTACAGACCTCAAAGGCATTTGTTGTGATGTGAAACTTCCATGATTCCTTAAAATGTCCACTGCCTGCCTCAATTCCTGATTTTCTGTGCTTTTAGTAAGTCCTCAGTATTCTTAGTTCTCTTCTCCCTCCTTGGATTATCAATAAGAGAGACGCCTTATCAGGCATCTAGATGGTACGTTGGCTAGAGGTGAGACCTGGAGTCAGGAAGAGCTGAGTTCAAATTTGGTCTCAGATATCCTTTTAATTTGGGGTAAGTTGCAACCTCTGTCTGCCTCAGTTTCCTCACCAGTAAAATTGGAGATAATAATGGTCCCTATATCCCAGGGTTGTAGCAAGGATCAAATGAGATAATATTTATCTATTTTATGTATTTATTCATATCTATTATATAACATAAATATTTATTATATATTATTTAAATATGTTACATAATGTATAAATATTATTATATGATATATGAATATATTATAGTAGTATATATGTATAATGCATTGTGTATATTGCATATAATATTTTATTATATAGCATAGATCATATATTGCTATATATGATATCATTAATATAATATATGTTATATGATATATTAATATACTGTGTATTATATATGTAGAAATGTATAATGTAGAAATATATTGCTATATATATCATCAATATAATATATGTTATATGATATATAAATATACTATGTATTATATATGTACAAATGTATAATGTAGAAATATATAATGTATTATGTTATATATCAATATATAATATATTATATCATATATCAATATTGTATAGTATATTATATAATAAGTATTATATGATTTGTTATATCGCATGAATATATTATATAATACTATAGTGATCAATATTTTATAATTATATAATCTAATAATATATAAAATATTTACATTTATCCATTATATTTAAATATAATAAATTTTTAATTATAAATATAATGATATTTGTAAATCCCTTTGCAAAAGTTAAAGTGCGCAACAACAATGCCAACAATGATTATTTTCATATTGAGGACCCAATGGTGAGCCCTACTCACCTCCTCGTGGAAAACAGGCTTCAAGTTGCCTTGACATTTTCTTTGAAAAACAGATTTTAAGGTAGCTCAGTGGATTGAGAGCCAGGCCCAGAGACGGGAGGTCCCAGGTTCAAATGTGACCTCAGCCACTTCCCAGCTGTGTGACCCTGGGCAAGTCACTTGACCCCCATTGCCAATACACAGTATTGACTCCAAAATGGAAGGTGAGGGTTTAAAAAAAAAACAGTAGATTTTAAGGGGCAGCTAGTTAACACAGTGGCTAGAGCACCAGGCCTGGAGTTGGGATGACCAAGCTGCCCCTTAGATATTATTGTTGTCATTGTCGCCATGGCTTCCCAAAGCATTTGACTTCCCAGAGCTACACACCTCAAAGACCTTCAGAAAACCTTCCTGAATGGTGTGCCTGTTGGCCCGTATTCCAGAGGGCTTAGTCACCACAGCCTTGATCAATGGCACCGACGTCAGTGGCTTTTTATAATTCCCGTCGACTCCCAACAAGCCGCCAAAGGTTGTTTTAGTCCAATTAGCCACTGATTATCTCCCGCTTGTGATACTGGCTGTTTCCTCTGAAGGAGCCATCGAGGTTGACCTAGTAGCGAGCAGACACGAGTGTTCTGACCCTCAGCACGTAGCTGCCAAGGAGCGTGGCTGGGTGAGGGCACAGCTGGGCAGGGAGGGTGCCCGACTCTCCAGACCTTGTCAGGAGGTTCGTCCCTCTTCTAGCCTCTCTGTCTCACTCAGGTTTCCCACCTGGAACCTCTTTATTTTTTATTAAAAAATTTTAAAAATTTTTTATTAAAATTATA
>NW_025367693.1:0-5994 GCF_016433145.1 Gracilinanus agilis | reverse complement strand
CTCTCTCTCTCTCTCTCTCTCACACTCTTTCTCTCCTCACACCCCTTCCTTCCCCCTCCCTGCCATGTGTGTTCAGGTATGTGGATGTATGTATGTATGTTCAGTTCAGGAGGTGGTGGGGGGCAATGCAGGCTTGAGTCTGTCTCCATGAAGAACCTTGGGATGTCTTGATTTCGAGGTGAGGGGAATGGCGGCGGGGAGCAGCAAGGGGACCCAGGAGCCATATTTCACCCATTGGACATTTTGATTGCCCAACCTCAGAGCTAACAAACAATTAGTTTGTTAGTTTATTTATCCCACTAACACTGGCGCCTGTGATTACAAATCCAATACCAGGATTGTGGTGGGATGCAAAGATAAATCTGGCCTCGGAGCCTGTCCCAGAGGCTGGATGAGGGTTAGTGGGGGCAGGGTGGGGGGAGGGGAAGGAGTCAGTCGGGAGAGGGGGAGGGGTGTCCCTAGAGTAGCCAATCCGTCTGTCTGCCCAGCCCCTTGTCTCTTTGTGCTCCTCTCTCCTCACATATCAGGGCTTGCTGGTCTTGCTTTGTCTGTCTGGCTCCTCATGGGTCTGCCTACCTACCTATTGGTCTGGCACTGACTGACTGGCTGCCCATCTTGGGAGAGAGTTCTGCCCTTGGGGTCAAAAGAGACCTGGGTTCCAGTTTTCCCTCCTACACTTACTAGCTTTGGGCCTCGGGAAAGTAGCATTTAATTTCAAGCCTCGGTTTCCTCTCCTTTAAAAAGTGGTCGTAATAATGTTCATAGTATCGAATTCACAGGGTTGCAGTGAAGATCCAATGAGATCATGTAGGTGAGGTACTTTACATACTTTAAGGCACTCTGTAGTGTGACCGTGGGCAAAGGAATTCATCTCCCAGGCCTCAGTTTCCCCATCTACAAAATGGGCTGTGAGGATGGATGGATTAGCATGTCCCTCATAGGCTCTAGATTTGTGATCAGTGTTATTACTTGTTTGCCTTTTATAACGTTCTGCCTACTTGCCTCTCTGTCCAGTCTTGAGTCTGCCATCTACCTCTGACGTTGATCATTCTGTCTACTTTTCCATCTGCTTGCCCACCTTTTTGACCTTCTCTCCCTACCTGCCTCTGCCTCTGTCTCTCCCTGTCTACACCTGCCTACATGCTTGCCTGCCTCTATCCCTCCAGCAGCCTTTCTATCAGTGGACTTGAAAGGACCTCAGAGGCCACCTACTCCTCTCCTTTCATTCTATATGAGTGAAGAACTGGGGACCAGAAAGATTAAATGCTTCATCCACCATCACGAAGCTAAACGAGTAAGTGTCCGGAGTGGGATTTGAACCCACCATCTGCCCGACTCCAGGCTCCTCACTCTATCTGCTACTCTATGATGTCTTGTCCACTACCAAGACTTTATGTGTGTATGTGAATGTGTGTGTGGTGTATGTGCCTCATGTTTTTCATTTTTCTAAAGCAGGACCAACGTGATAAACATACTAACCCAGCCCTTAGAACATGATTGGTGCTTAATAAATGTTGATTAATTGATTGACCCTAACCCACGTTGTCCTTTTAGGAGCTGGGAGATTTTGGTGGCAGAAAGAATAGTCCTCTCCTCCCTTTCCTACATCATGAATTAGACAATGTCCCTTTATTTTTGCTTTTGTTGAAAATAAAAACAAAAAACCATTAACTATTAGGGAGAGGCAGCATGACCCAATGGCTAGAGATCTGACCTCAGAATCAAGAAAACCTGGGTTCATCTCACCTCTGTCATATACTGGTTGTGTGACCTTGGGCAAGTCACTTGTCTTTTTGTAAGCCACTTCACTTTTCAGTGACCCCCAAGCAATATTCGAAGTTGCAAGGAAGTTGTTTATCTGAATTAATAAAGAGGAAATGCCTCACCGTATGCTTCTTACACTTCACCAGTCTGGTATTAAAAAGATTAATTAGGGATATTAGAGGATGCCTCTACCACAAGTACTAGGAGTAGCCCCATTCTTCTCAATCTAAGGCAGCCAGTGAACAACTGAGTCAGAAGATCCAGGTTTCAGTCTTATCTTTACTAATCACTGACTGCATGACTATGAGGAAGTCAATTCACTGCTATTGCTATGAGCCTTGGTTTCCTCCTTTATAACACAGGAAACTAAGTGTTGGAACAGAGAAGCACAGTGGGTAAAGAGCTAGGCTTGAATTCAGGAATACCCAGATAGATTGTACACTTCTGACATTTGCTTGTTGTGTGACCCTGGAAAGTCACCTGCTCTTTCTGGGTCTCAGTTTCCTAATCTGCAAAATAAGGGTATTGGATTTGACCTCAGAGGTCTATTTTAGCTTTAAATCTATAATGATTAAAACCACTGACAATAATTTCTCCTTTCCTTTCCTTTCCTTTCCTTTCCATAACCCTTACCTTTCATCTTAGAATCAACACTGTGTATTGGTTCCAAGGCAGAAGAGTGGTAAGGGCTAAGCAATGGGGGTTAAGTGACTTGCCCAGGGTCACACAGCTAGGAAATGTCTCAGGCCAGATTTGAACCTAGGACCTCCCATCTCTAGTTCTGGCTCTCAATCCACTGAGCCACCCAGCTGCCCCCCCTTCCTCTTTTTCAATATTAGGTCTGGTTCGCTTTCTATCAACCAAGTTTCTTCAGGATGTATGTACTTATAGACTTAGTTCCTTGGGCTAGTGATCCAATTGCTTATCATAATCTGGGCCAGAGGCTTTCTTCATCCACCTGGTCATTCTTGTATAAATGATTATGTTGAATTCTCTTCAGTGATAATGAATTTCATTTAAGAGCCTGAAGTGTTCTGGGGCTTGAAGCAAATAGCACAATGCCACCTGCAATTAGAAGCATCTGGGGGCCAGGAGCTCCTTACTAGTTTTGAGCATCCTCAATGACAATGGTAAACACCTCTGGCTTGCCTTTGGGACATGAGGCAACATTTTTAATGATTCTCAAATTTCTCCCTGAAACAAAGACCCATGTTTTTAATAGCAGTATTCTTCTGATATTTCAGAAGTTATTATATTATTGAGTCTGCCTTTGAGGGGTGGGACACACAATGATATCCAAGGAATTAAAAATGAATGTTACACTGGGGCAGCTGGGTAGCTCAGTGGATTGAGAGTCAGGCCTAGAGACAGGAGGTCCTAGGTTCAAACCTAGCCTCAGCCACTTCCCAGCTGTGTGACCCTGGGCAAGTCACTTGACCCCCATTGCCCACCCTTACCAATCTTCCACCTATGAGACAATACACCAAAGTACAAGGGTTAAAAAAAAATGAATGTTACACTGAGGGCAATGGAGAGGCTTAGGATGGATGTGGCTGGTCTGCAGCACATGGCAAAGAAGGAACTACCACAATGAACTGAAGGAAAGGATATCATTGGGGAAATGCATATGGAAAGTGAGATGAGCTGGTTATGTGGTAGACAAATAGATAGGCAAGTAGATAAAGTGTTTATAAAGTGTTTACTCTGTGCCACTGTGGTAGCATGGAAGATTCAAATATAAGCAAGTAATATAGTCTGCTCTCAAAGAATTTATATTCTTTTTTAATTAATTAATTAATTTTAAAGTATTTTCCTATAGTTACATGATTCATGTTCTTTCCCTCCCCTCTTCCAGAGCCAACAAGCAATTCCATAGGGTTATACACGCATTATTACTCAATACCTATTTCCATATTATCCATTTTTGTAATAATCTTTTAAAAACCCAAACCCCCAAACCTGTACCCATATAAACAAGTGATAAGAGGGGCAGCTGGGTGGCTCAATGGATTGAGAGCCAGGCCCAGAGATAGGAGGTCCTAGGTTCAAATCCGGCCTCAGACACTTCCTAGCTGTGTGACCCTGGGCAAGTCACTTAACCCCCATTGCCTAGCCCTTACCACTCTTCTGCCTTGGAACCAATATTGATTCTAAGACAGAAGGTTAAAATTAATAAATAAACAAGTGATATATCATATGTTTCTCTTCTGCATTTCTATCCCACAGTTCTTTCTCTGGTTGTGGATAGTGTTCTTTTTCATAAGTCCCTCAGAATCGTCCTGGATCATTGCATTGCTGCTAGTAGAGAAGTCCATTACATTTGACTGTGCCGTAATGTTTCACTTTCTGTGTATAATGTTCTCCTGGCTCTGCTCATTTCACTCCTCATCAGTTCACGGAGGTCTTTCCAGTTTGTCTAGAAATCCTCCAGTTCATTATTCCTTTGAGCACAATAGTATTCCATCACCAGCATATACCACAATTTGTTCAGCCATTCCCCAGTCAAAGGGCATTCCCTCATTTTCCAATTCCTTGTCACCACAAAAAGAGCAGCTGTGAATATTTTTGTACAAACATTTTTCCTTATTATCCCTTTGTATCAATACTCAGTGTTGGTATTGCTGGATCAAAGGGCATGCATTCTCAAAGAACTTACACCCTAAATGGGGAGGATGATACATGGAGGGATGCTAGAACACAGAATGAGATTGGACAAAAGAGGAAGAGAGGACATGAAAATATAATGAGGATAATGCAGGAAATTGAATAGAAGCCTGAGCCCTAGCAAGGCAAGACACAAAGGTTCACCTCTCAGGACTAGGGGACAATGGTTAGAAATTTTTTAGTGGGATGGAGGTCAGAGAAGGACAATGCAAGGGAGTCTGAGTAAACTGTGCTAGATAGGAGAGATAACAGGTAGCATCCTTTGTAATGGCAGAAGGAGGAGAGGAAGGCCTCCAGAACACTGGGTGGACCCCATAGTGGTCAACTCATGGAAGGGCATGGGCAAAAGTCATATTGGATAGGAAGATGGTGGCCTGCATTGTTGGAGGTAACTTCTAAGTCAATGAGAACAGAAATTCGTATTAAAGTTCAAGTATTGTCCTGGTGATGATGCATGACTACAAGGCATGGGATGACATCGACTCTAAGGAATTAAGGTTTCATTTTACCCAAAGGACAATAGAAAAGCATCTGTTGGTATGACTTAGTTATACCATTTTGACACTGAATAGTGTACAGGAGAAGTAACATAAAGGTGCCTAGAGCTGGAGCTGCAAGGGACTTCAGAGGCTATTTAGCCCAATCTCTTCATTTTATAGATGAGGTTAAGTTATGACCCACAGTTAGTCAATAAGCAGCTATTAAGTGTCTGCTGTTTGCCAGACAGTGTGCTAAGTACTAGTGATGCAAAAAAAGGCACAAATAAACAAAAAACAAACAAAATAATCCCAGCTCTCAAGGAACTCATGGTTTAGTCAGAGAGAAAACATAGAAACATCTCTGGAGCAACAAGATATATACAGGTTAAATTGGAAATAATCAGCAGAGGGAAGGAGGGAGGGACAGTAAAGGATTTTTGTAGAAGGTGGGATTTTAGCAGGGACTTGAGAGAAACAAAGAGAATATGGAGATGAAGAAAGAGAGAATTCCAGGCATGAGGGACAGCCAGTAAAAATGCTCAGGGTTGGGAGATGGGATATCTTTTGCTAGCAATAGCAAGTTATCAAGGAATATTTGGAGGGGAAGGGTGTAAGCTGTCTGAGGTCCAGGAACACAGACCCCCAAAACTGGAATATAAGGGTCAACAATATTTGCATAATTGACAATTCGTCTGAGCCCTTTTCTATCTCTTGGGTGTGCTGGTCTCAGAGGTCAAGAGAATCAAGTGGACATAGGATCCAAACACATCCCAACTCTACTTGAAGACCTCCAGGAACAGGAAAATAATGCCAAAGCAGTCATTCCACATCTGGATAGAAATATTAGGTGTAGTGGAAGGAGCCCTAGGCTTGTAGTCAGAAGATTAAACATTTGAATTCTGACATTGCTGCTGAACCAGAGTGTGACCCCAGGCAAGTCACCTGCCCTCTCTGAACATCAATTTCCTAATATGTAAAATGGGAATAATTTTCTTTCTTTGTTTCTTCCCTCTCTCCCTTCCTTCCTTCCTTCCTTCCTTCCTTCCTTCCTTCCTTCCTTCCTTCCTTCCTTCCTGTCTCTTATACA
>NW_025367692.1:0-3281 GCF_016433145.1 Gracilinanus agilis | reverse complement strand
TGTAAAATTTGTATCTTTTAGCAAATATACAACTTACAGTGAAGAAATATCCCATCTGCACTGATTTTTCTTCTTTTCAGAAAGGCTTAGTTTTCTTGTTTTCTCTAAAACTTCCTCGGTAGGTGGTTCTGATTCTTCTTTGTCTCTGTAAATAAATCAGTTTCAGTATTTAAGACTGCGAGAACTCATCCTACAAAATGAAATAATGTTAAACTATAGCTACAGACTATGATTTAAAATATATTTTAGAAAAATATGATTCCAAAATTATTCTAACAAGTTCCTAATTTAATTAATTTATTTGTTTGATTTAAAAATCTATCCTTGAGAGTATTTTTTAGTCACACCTAACAGGTTATGGTATCAAAAGCATGACTCGGGTCTTTCTTACCAAAAGTCCTGATTAATTTGAAAATTTTTAGATTTGGAATAAATTGACCAGGAAAAGGACTTTATGGAAACATTAATATTTTTAAACAAAGATGTATGTAATCTTCTGGGAAAGAATAAATGAATTAAAATAATCTAATATTTTATTTAGCATTTCAAGATTAGCAAAGTGCATGCATTATAAACCAAAGAGATATATGATATGGCTATTGTCACCTCTATTTTCTACATTAAGAAACTATGGCTCATATACTTTAAGTAACCTGGCCACCTCTTAAATAGTGTTACTTGAATTTGAGCTCAGGTCATCTAGGTTGAAATTCAGTGTTCTTTCCATGACACCATGATGACTGATAAATTGATAATGGTCACCTTCCCATAGACTGGATTTGAACCAGCAACCTGAAGAGTTCCTAGGAGCTCCATTTCAACAAACTATAGGCTATCATTTCAATAAGCTAATAGTAACTAAAGAATTTCTTAAAAATTAAGTCATTTTTTTCATTGAGTTGTACCTATTTGGTTTTGTATTTTCAAAATTTTGTTTGTCTACCAACACAAAATTATAATGCCAAAGTAGATTGTGGCATTTGACATTTTCCTTTCAGTCTGAGATGTACCAAAGGAATCTATAATAATTTTATTTGGGTTTTTGTAAAGGAAAATAAGATCTAAAGTGAAAGTCAATTGCATTCCTATAACGTCCTCAGGAAGCACAACTAAATTGGCTTTTTGTGTATGTATATATATATATACTTGCACTGTAATCTGCATTACATTAAGCAAATTCCAATATAGATGGATATTAATTGTTAAAATCTCAGTTTTCAATGCAGCTTAAAATATATGCTAATGCTGAAGTGTTTATATATATTTCAGTAGCTTTTTTTTTTTTTTTTTACATTTTTTTAAACCCTTAACTTCTGTGTAGGCTCCTAGGTGGAAGAGTGGTAAGGGTGGGCAATGGGGGATCAAGTGACTTGCCCAGGGTCACACAGCTGGGAAGTGTCTGAGGCCGGATTTGAACCTAGGACCTCCCATCTCTAGACCTGACTCTCAATCCACTGAGCCACCCAGCTGCCCCTTTCAGTAGCTTTTTAATAGGGTTCACTTACTTTAAGTCACATTTGTCTCCCTCATCATCAGCCCAGGAATATGTACTAATGAAGCGTTGAAGTGATGGACGACGTTCACTTTGCTTTGGTCCCAAAATACGCCTAAATTTTAAAAAATTACATTTAATGTTGCATCATTGAAATGATTTAAACTCTTGTTTCACATAAAACCAAAGAAAAATATGATACATTTTATTCATGGACAAATCAATTTTTTGTGCTAGTTGAACTTGCAAAGATAATGTAATAGTTAAATGTCACATTTACTAGTATTTATTTCAAATACAAATTTACTCAATTAAAAATAGGCCTAAATTCTCCCAAATGGTGAACAGTCATAGACTTACCAACTAGATCTTCTACAAAGGCGGTCATTTTTTTCCATTCCTGACATCTTGGATAATTGAGGGTTTAAAAGAAAATTTAGAATGTTAATTTGATGAGCTTCTATTTTTCCTATTTAAAAACTTTTGTTCTTGAATGAAAAAATATTAGGAATTTTCTTACCAATCCTGTATTTCCAATATTCCTCGGCAAGGTTGCAATGCTGAGTCTTCGAAAAGATGATGGCTATAAACATATGTACACAGAGACACACACATATACACATGATTATAGTTCTTTGACAAAATTAGAATTAAGATGGTATGATGCATTTTAGTGATTTCCTGAGATTTAGATGAATCAAATATATTCCCATTTATTGGAGTTATTTCATTGAAAGTCTAAACCACATTTCAAGGTAAAGTAAAAAATAAAAATTGAATGTCTTTTGTGATGAAGTCCCAAGCCTCCCAACTTTTATAGAATAGTATTTGTAGCCTTTGGAAGAATGCCACATACAATATATTGACAGGAGAGCTCTTTTGTAGCAGTCTCCAAAGAAAATGTTCATATTTGTTATCTCTCTCCAGAGAACCTAGCTGTTTTGGCTAAATATTTAAACACAGAAAAGACTACAATTTTACAAATTTGGGCAATATGGAGTTTTCAACCACCTATCTTTGTTGGGTTTGATATTTTAAGGGTTAGTGGTATTTATCTTATATATAAGCTTTAAACAGATATACCTAACTTTTTCTAATAGGGATATCCAACAACTAAGTGTCTTATGTGTAAGAAAGATATAACGTGAAGGAAATATTAAAATACTATGAGTTCACAATTTAGGAGGGGATAAAAACACAAATAACTGGAAAGCCATTGATTGCTCATGGGTAGGACGAGCTAACATAATAAAAATGAACATTCTACCCAAATTAATTTACCTATTTAGTGCCATACCTATCAAACTACCAAAAAACTTCTTTACTGAATTAGAAAAAACTATAACAAATTTCATTTGGAATAACAAAAGACCAAGAATATCAAGGGAAATAATGAAAAAAAATGTGAAGGAAGGGGGCCTAGCAGTACCAGATATTAAACTATACTATAAAGCAGCAGTCATCAAAACAATATGGTACTGGCTAAGAGACAGAGGGGAGGATCAGTGGAATAGACTTGGGGTAAATGACATCAGCAAGACAGTGTATGATAAACCCAAAGAGCCCAACTTTTGGGACATGAATCCACTATTTGACAAAAACTGCTGGGAAATTTGGAAAACAATATGGGAGAGATTAGGTTTAGATCAACATCTCACACCCTACACCAAGATAAATTCAGAATGGGTGAATGACTTGAATATAAAGAGGGAAACTATAAATAAGTTAAGTGAACACAGAATAGTATACTTGTCAGATCTCTGGGAAAGGAAAGATTTTAAAACCAAGC
>NW_025367691.1:0-4641 GCF_016433145.1 Gracilinanus agilis | reverse complement strand
CTATTTACATTATATATATATATATATATATGTATATATATATGCATATATATATACATACACATATGTATATATATTATATTTTCACAATCTTCAGATACTCATTTATTTACACCAGTTCTCCACTAGATATCAGTTTTGTGTTATGTTTTGTGTCTCTTTAAGTACTGTGCATGCAAAATACTCATTCTTGTTTTCAAAGTTGTCAATTTTCTTCAAATTGTCTGTAGATTTCTCTTGTATCTTGACGCTATGTACTGTGGTTTCATTTTCCCTAAAGTGAGAGGTTAATTTGTGTTTTTGTGCTATCGCCGCACCATAGTCTTATGTAAACCATTTCCTTCTGTCCTCTTCTTTGTGCAATTGTCCATTTTTGCAAAGTTCAAAGTTTAAAAGATTTTTTCACAATGTCTTTTCAAGAACTCTTTTCTTGTGTCTTTCTTCTTGGTGATTTTCTCAATTTCCTTTTCTTCTCTTGATTCTTTTCCCCTTCTCTGTTTCTCTGTCACATGTTGTCTGTTGTCATACATGTTGTTGGACAGGCTCTCACGTCCAGATGCAGGAACATTGTGGATTGTGATGCTTTGTCAGTGATGTCAATTAATTGTTTATGTGTGTATGTTATTTGTACTTTCAGATGTTTTGCAATGATTTTGTGTTTTGCAATGACTTGTCTAGGTTTTGTGGATCAATATCCACTCACATATGCTTTCCTTTTGGAGGGATAATGTTCTTTATTGGTGGAACTAGCAATCCAATGTTGCTTTGATTTTCTTTCATATACTGTTTTCTTTGCTACAGTCTACTCCATATTTTGTTTGTAATCCTTCTGCATTTAGGCTTTTCTTTAGGTATTATGCACTTTTGATGGATTAGTCATCCAGTACATGTATGAAACATATACATTATCTCATTGGAGGCTCACAAATAAGCTTGGTAATGCAAGTATTCCCCTTTTACAAATGAGAAGCCAAATCTCAGAGTCTAAGTGCATTCCCCAGGAGCTGAGTCATTGCAAGGTCATCTGATTCTGTCTGGTGCTTTTTCCTACTATATTAGATGCCTCCTAAAAAAATAGCCAATGACATTGCTTTTGCAATTATTCATTATGTTAAAACATATGATAAGAGTAACTCATTCTGATGGCATACAAATACATACATATTTGAATTTGCCACAAAATGATAAGAAAAACCAGAAATTTGTTCAAATTAATTTTATAACATTATCCCCTCCAAACTGAGATTTCCTTTTCAATTTCTCTGCTGTATTTTAAAGTACTCCAGATAATAGGAGGAAAACATCATTACCTACCTTATTCCCTAGTCATCAGGGACATTTTGCAAAACTACAGATTGGATGTAATACTAAACCAGAATGTAAGGAATATAAGTCTCATTTCTAAACCTGCAATTTACCATTAGTATGATTAGCTAGTTTTGTGTGACTTGAATTTCTCTAACACTATATGAAGATAATATCAGTCAGCATCATAGTCACAGTCATCCAACTCTTAGCTACACACACAAGGAAAACAGGGTAGATGTAGTGTTGTTTATTGGACATTTAGAACTGGATAGTCTAGATTAGAAGTTCTTAGTATTGTTTGGAGGATGGGTGTTATGGATCCATTTGGCAGTTGGGTGATGCCTAAGGACTCCTTCCCATAAGTCAGTTGGTTCTATTGGTCAATAAGTGCAGAATTCATAGGACAGAATACAAAATGCATTGTACAAAACAGGCCAGTTCTGTTTTTGGACTAAAACTAGGTCATTCTTCAAGTATTCAGCCTCACCGTCTACAGATCTGCCCCAGAGTACACAGTGCCTGGTATATGAGTGTTGAATACATACTTGCTGGTCACTTAATTGCTTGAGTTCATGTGGCCTGAATCTCTGTGGTCAAAAAACCTATTAAGTAGTGGCTGACCTTAAGGTAAGTTCTCTCTGTCATGAACTAGGCTGGTCCTTAACAGCAGACACAGTCTATCTTGCATAGGATATGGGAAGCCTTCTCATCTTAGTAGACCTTTCCCCAAAGCTTATGCACTGATGGCATAGTCTTCAAGAACCAAGCCCCACCTCCACACCCTAAAGACACTTCAGAGGAATATCACTAGCAAACAAGTTTTGACCCATGCTTGCAATATTAGGAATACCCACCCTGATGAGATCACAGATCCATCAGAGTATCAAACAACTGTTGCTTAACACAAACTCATTTAATGCACTAAATATTTAAGTTGGCATAAACTTATTATTTATATAACCTCCCTAAAGAGCATCAGGGCAGCTAGATAGCTCAGTGAATTGAGCACTGAGCAAGAAGTCAGGAAAATCTGAGTTCAAATCCAGCCTAGGACACTTACTATCTCTGACCCTAAACAAGTGCTTACTCTGTTTTCCTTAATCCACTGGAGAAGGAAATGGTGAAAGGAAATTCCAGTACCTTTGTGAAGAATATCCCGTAGACAGTAGGGTCCATAGGGTCAAGAAGAGTTGGACACAAATGAGGAATAACCAAAAAAGGATTTAGTTCTACATCCCATCTTCTTCTGCTTGTGATATATTTCATATATTAGGTATATGTATAATATATTTGGCTTGGATATAGCATATGGTACCTCTTGCAAAGGCCAAGGCATCTGCATGCATCCTGGATCCTATTCCCTCCTGTCTGCTCCAGTATATTGTCTCTGCTTCTATGATATTTTATCTTACCTTCAGTCTTTCTTTACTTGCTATCTCCTTCCCTGTTTCCTAAAAATATACCTATGTATCCTCAGTGCTTAAAAACTGCCCCTTTATCTCATTGTCCATTCTACCTTTCATCCTATAACCTTCCTTCTGTTTGTGTGAAAAGAATCATGGTCTATTGGAAAGAATCATGGATTTAAAAACAAAGATTTCCTCAATCAATCCCTGTGGCTCCATATTCATTGTCCATTATGACTCAACAGTTCTTTATTCTACTTTTTCTTATAAGGGAAATGACTCCAATATATTAGCCACCTTGATTCAATAGGTATTCTTTTTCTTCTCTCTTCTCCTTTTTCTTTGGTGACAATAAAGGGAATCAAGATTGTCCAGTGAAAAAAGAAAGAAACCATTTTAATCCTCCTCTAACACACACACACACACACACACACACACACACACACACACACACAAACTCCTCAACTCAAGAACTTTTTTTGACTGATAACCATTACACAAAATAAGGTATGCTCCATCTCTTCACAAAGTCACTAGAGTTTTTTAAAGTTTTGCCACATTTCTTATGAAAATTTTTATCTTATATTCTTATGAATAGACTGATAAAGTCCAGTCAAAGGGAAGAAAGAAAAAGCAGGATGTTTGCCCTATAGGCCTAAGCAATGGCATCAGCAATCATTCCAAAAAGCTATTGATCTTTCTTGCTTCTTCATCCTCAATGAGTTTTTCAGAACTTGGTAGTCCTGAGCCAGTTTCACAGAAGTCTATTTCTCTTTGATGCTTTCCAGGAAAATGAGCATAGTAGCAAGGACCTGGCTTTTCAGGTCTATGGCGCAGCTTGTTAATATTCTAACTAGAGGGAAAATACTATGTTATTTATACTTTGGCTTCCACTCCTAGTAGCACGCAACCCTTTTTTCTTATTGAAGGGATTCAGGGACATGAAGGGCCATTGATTCATCAAACAGTCCTTTAAGAGTACATTCCTTCTTTTAGACAAGACTAGGCTTATTAAGTGCTTCTGGAGAAAAAAGATTTCTAGATATAAGTGTGGTCAATTTATTGAGTATTATTTGATAAATGGTTGATTCAGGATTATTTTTTCTCTTGATATTTTATTCAGAAAGCATGTGACATCTCGACATCAGGAATTTGTCAGTTATTTCTGGAAAGTGACTGGTTGTCTCCAGGATTAGGGAATAGAGTACTTCATGAAACTATTTTATGCTGCTGGAAAATAAAATAATTTTGTGTACCCAACTGTTGAGACCTTAGTCTCTTTTGAGGAGAAGATCAAGGCAAGAACATTTATGTATAAGACTAGCGATTGCTCAAAGGACAATGAAGAGAGGCATTGGGGTCATAGGTAGGGGACAAGTAAGCTCCAGCATATCACCATTGATGACTTATGTATAGTAATAATGCCTGTAAGAAAATACATCATCAAAAACATGTGGAGAAATCGGTTGTTGGTTTTATAGCAAGAGCAAGAAAACAGATATTAAGCTTCGTGCTGGTGTCCACAAAATATTAAAAGAACTAGAGGTCAGTCCCCATAATCCTGGATGTCTCCTTGGTAGAAGATTATGGAATAGCTTATATAAATCAATTCAATAAACATTTATGTGCCGATTAAGAGGGAGTGTTTTGTAGTAGCTAAAGGACCAGCTTTGGTATTGGGAACTCTTGGGTTCAAGGCCTCCTTCTCTCACATGAGTCAGTGAACAAATCACTTTACTTCTCAATCCCACAGACAACATCCAAGATTTTAAGCTGCAGATAAGCTACTAAACATGAAGGGAGGTATTTTCTATACCAAGAGAATCCTTGCCTTACCCTCCAAAAATTACCTTGCTTCAAGAAGCTCACATTCTAACCAGAGTCGAGAGAGAGAAAGAGAATGAGAGAGAGAGAGAGAGAGAGAGAG
>NW_025367690.1:0-1234 GCF_016433145.1 Gracilinanus agilis | reverse complement strand
ATGGTCCCTTCTTCCTTCTCTCCATTCCCTTCCTCTATCAGCCCCGGGGGAAGGCCTGGGCCAGAGACCAGGAGGATGCCAGGGCCGTTGCCCTTGGTAACCCGAGGCAGCCGGGGCTTTTCACAGGGAGAGGATGAGGGACACTTCAAAGGCCTACTGAAATTCTGCCCGGGGCAACTTGCCGGCACCAGGGTTCTGGAATTCGTAGAGATCATTCCTTGAGTGAGGAGGAGGAGGAGGAGGAGGAGGAGGAAGAGGAGGAGGCGGTGGCGGCTCTGCCCGCTGCCCCAACCCTCCTCCCCCCACACCCTTTCCTGCTTTGGCTGGTATGGAGGCCAACAGCCTCTGTCCACGTGGTGCAGTGAAAGGTTTCCCTCCTAGGCCAGGGTGGAGGCAGGGCCTCTGGGGCTCTGGGGCTCCCAGGCTCTAGCCCTAGGCGGCAGGGACAGTCCAGGCCAGCCTACCTCTTCCTCTGGCCTTCCTCCTGTCTTCTTCCACCATGACCCAGCTGTCACCCGGCACCCCTGGGATGCCAGGGACTGGGTTCTGCTGGTGGGAGGGGCAGCAGGCGGACTCAGAGCTCAGAGCCCAAGTTTTTGGACAAAGCATAGCTTGAAAGCATCAGGGGGCATCCCAGAGTGGCAGGCAGGAAGCGAGAGGTCCAGGTGGAGGCCAGCAAGGAGAGCTTCCTGGGGGGGGGGGCTGGTCTCTGAGGTCAGTTTGTACCGTCTGTCTCATTGGCCCGGTAGGGAAGGGAGCGAGTACCTTCCGGGCAGCTCTTCTTGTTCCGTTTTACTGCTCGAGTCTCTAATTCAAGTCACTCAATTCCTTCAGCTGCCGGCATTTCAGGGCCTCCACCTCCGCCAGGTGCTGAGCAGGGCTGGAAGCTCCGGGCCGGCTGGTGGTCCTCAGAGCCTGGTGAGGAGGAGGATGAAGGGTCCTGGGCCCCCTGGGATGGTCCCTACGGCCCGTCCCGATGCCAATTCTTGGAATCCTCACCAAGTCTGGGTCGAAGCAGGCTCACCAGATGTTTCCAGGCCCCTTCAACATGCCAAGGGCCTTGGGCCACTGGGGAGGGCTGGGCCCCTTCCCCCAGGATCCTGGGGCTAAACCCAGAGAAGGCAGGAGTCAGCGGGCACGAGAGAGAGAGAGAGAGAGAGAGAGAGAGACAGAGAGAGAGAGAGAGAGAGAGAGAGAGAGACAGAGAGAGAGAGAGAGAGAGACAGAGACAGAG
>NW_025367689.1:0-1465 GCF_016433145.1 Gracilinanus agilis | reverse complement strand
CATTCTACTGGGGGAAGCTTCACATGCTTGGGGTAGACTTCCCCTTAACTCACCAACAGGTATCTGCCCAGATGGTTTTATCAATGTGGCTGCTGCCTGTGATACAGTGTCTTGGAGCCACAGTTGAGAGTCAGTGACAAATGAACACCAGAGGAAAATGAGCAACCCTAAAAGGGCTCAGCAAGCCCTTATTCCAGAGATGCTCTTCCTCTCTGAACACCCCATAGCATATCATTGCTGTTGTGACAGACATATTGAATTTGTAAATATTTGCAGAGTAATTATTGCAGTGCCTGGCACATAGTGATCACTTGATATATGCTTGCTTCCTGCCCTCAAACCAGTCCACAAAAACCAGTTCTTCAGATGAATTATTACTTAGGCATACCTCCTCTAACTCATACATGAGATGTTGAGCTTTTGAAATCGAGGGAAAAAAATTCACATTTATTTGTATTATGCTTAACTTTTTTTAGATTCATCTCAGCATTCTAGCCTATTAAGAGCCTTTTGAGTCTCATATCTGTCATCCAGCATGTTAGCCATCCTTCCCAGTTTTGTGTCAACTGTAAATTTAATAAAAGTACAATTTAAGTCTTTGTCTATGTCAAAATGAAAGTTAAAGTTAAATAACCCAAGACCAAGACCAAGCACAGATCCCTGTCCTTGTTGTTCAATCATTTCAGTGAAATCTGACTCTTTGTGATCTCGTTTGGGTTTTTTTGGGGGGCAATGATACTAGAGTGATTTACCATTTCCTTCTTGAGGTCATTTTATAGAAGAAGAAAACTGAGGCAAACAGGGTTAAGAACTTGCCCAGGCTCACATAGCTAGTAAGTGTCTCAGGCTGGATTTGAATTCAAATTTTCCTGACTCTAGACTTAGTACTCTATTCACTGTACCACATAGATACCAGCACAGATCTCCCTTAGACAGTTCCTTCCAGACTGACCTGTTAAATCATTTAACTAGCTTCAAAAACCTTCCTGTTATGTACTGTAATATAAGCCACATTTCTCCATCTTGTGTATAGAAATTGCAGAAGAGATTTTTGTCAAATACTTTGCAAAGTTAAACTGTACTTACAGAGTTCTCCAGGTATGTCAGTGTGGCAATCTTGCCCAAAAAGGAAATAAGTTTACTTCACTCTGATTTTCTCCTGATGAAGACCTATGGCTATCTGCTACCTTAGGAGGAAAGAGCCAAGCAATCTAAGGAGCCAAGTGGGTTGCAAAGGTGGGGAAAAGCACTTGATAGATATAAATTCATTAAAAAGAGATTTGTATTTGGAATCTAGGAATTTGGGATAATAGGATCACAGATTTAGATCTAGATGCAATCTTAGAAGCCATCTAGTTCAATTGCCTTAGTTTGCAGATGAGAAATCTGAGCCACAAAAACGTTAGTTATTTGCCCATAATCACCAAATAATATATGTGTATATTATACACACACATATGTATAT
>NW_025367688.1:0-5092 GCF_016433145.1 Gracilinanus agilis | reverse complement strand
AAAGCATGAAAGAATGAAAGAAAGCATGAAAGAATGAAAGAAAGCATGAAAGAATGAAAGAAAGAAAGAATTCAGTCAAGGTAAATGCACTCCCAAGTGTTCAAGGCAGATAAGACAAATGGTAGAATGGAAGGAGCTTTCAAATCCTTGGGAAACAAGGAAAGAGACACCTGAAGAAGGTATTCTAAATCTTGTTTATATCATGGAATAGACCCCTTCAGCAGTCTGGTGAAAACTATGGACTTCTCAGAATTATATCTTTAAAGCATAAAATAAAATAAATAAGATTATAAAGAAGTCAATTATATTGAAACAATAATTTTACATTTTTTTAAACAAGTTTACAGACCTTCTGAAAACTATCTATAAAACTCCTTGGACTCCAGGTTAAGAATCCCTACTCTATGGGTTTATCATACACTGTTTTGCTGACATCACTTACCCCAAGTCTATTCCACTGATCCTCCTTTCTATCTCTTAGCCAATACCATATTGTTTTGATGACTGCTGCTTTATTGTATAGCTTAATATCCGATACTGCTAAGCCACCTTCCTTCACGCTTATTTTTTCATTGTTTCCCTTGATATTCTTGATCTTTTGTTCTTCCAAATAAACTTTGTTATATTTTTTTCTAATTCAGTAAAAGGTTTTTTTTCGTAGTTTGATAGGTATGGCACTAAATAAGTAAATTAATTTGGGTAGGATGGTCATTTTTATTATGTTAGCTCGTCCTACCCATGAGCAATCAATGTTTTTCCAATGGTTTAGACCTAGTTTTAATTGTTTGGAAAGTGTTTTGTAGTTATGTTCATATAATTTCTGTGTTTGTTTTGGTAGATAGATTCCTAAGTATTTTATATTGTCTAGGGTGATTTTAAATGGTGTTTCTCTCTCTTTTTTTTAAATTTTAAACCCTTAACTTCTGTGTATTGACTTATAGGTGGAAGATTGGTAAGGGTAGGCAATGGGGGTCAAGTGACTTGCCCAGGGTCACACAGCTGGGAAGTGTCTGAGGCCGGATTTGAACCTAGGACCTCCTGTCTCTAGCCCTGGCTCTCAATCCACTGAGCTACCCAGCTGCCCCCAATGGTGTTTCTCTTTCTACCACTTGCTGCTGTGATGTGTTGGAAATATAAGGAAATGCTGATGATTTATGTGCACTTATTTTGTATCCTGCAATGTTGCTAAAGTTATTGATTATTTCTACTAGCTTTTTAGTTGATTCTCTAGGATTTTTTAAGTAGACCATCATATCATCTGCAAAGAGTGATAGCTTAGTCTCCTCATTGCCTATTTTAATACCTTCAATTTCTTTTTCTTCTCTTATTGCTTCTGCTAGTGTTTCTAGTACAATGTTAAATAATAGAGGTGATAATGGGCATCCTTGTTTCACACCTGATCTTATTGGAAAGGCTTCTAATTTATCCCCACTGCATATTATGCAAAGAGCCCAACTTTGGGGACAAAAATCCACTATTTGACAAAAACTGCTAGGAAAATTGGAAAACAATATGGGAGAGATTAGGTGTAGATCAACTTCTCACACCCTACACCAAGATAAATTCAGAATGGGTGAAAGACTTGAATATAAAGAAGGAAACTGTAAGTAAATTAGGTGAACGCAGAATAGTGTACTTGTCAGATCTCTGGGAAAGGAAAGATTTTAAAACCAAGCAAGAGTTAGAAAGAATTACAAAATGTAAAATAAATAATTTTAATTATATTAAATTTAAAAGTTTTTGTACAAACAAAAACAATGCAACCAACATCAGAAGGGAAACAACAAACTGGGAGAAAAATCTTTATAACAAAAAATTCTGAGCGACATCTAATCACTCAAATATACAAGGAGCTAAATCAATTGTATAAAAAATCAAGCCATTCCCCAGTTGATAAATGGGCAAGGGACATGAATAGGCAATTTTCAGATAAAGAAATCAAAAGTATCAATAAGCACACGAGAAAGTGTTCTAAATCTCTAATAATTAGAGAAATACAAATGAAAACAACTCTGAGGTACCACCTCACACCTAGCAGATTGGCTAAAATGATAGCAGGGGAGAGTAATGAATGCTGGAGGGGATGTGGCAAAATTGGGACGTCAATGCACTGTTGGTGGAGTTGTGAACTGATCCAACCATTCTGGATGGCAATTTGGAACTATGCCCAAAGAGTGATAAAAGAATGCCTGCCCTTTGATCTAGCCATACCATTGTTGGGATTGTACCCCAAAGAGATCATAGATAAACAGACTTGCACAAAAATATTTATAGCTGCACTCTTTGTGGTGGCAAAAAACTGGAAAGTAAGGGTATGCCCTTCAATTGGGCAATGGCTGAAAAAATTGTGGTATCTGTTGGTAATGGAATACGATTGTGCTCAAAGGAGTAATAAACTGGAGGAATTCCATGTGAACTGGAAAGACCTCTAGGAATTGATGCAGAGTGAAAGGAGCAGAGCCAGAAGAACATTGTACACAGAGACCAATACATTGTGGTAAAATAGAATGTAATGGACTTCTGCACTAGCAGCAGTGCAATGACCCAAGACAATTCTGAGGGATTTATGGTAAAGATGCTACCCACATTCAGAGGAAGAACTACAGGAGTGGAAACACAGAAGAAAAACAACTGCTCGAACACTTGGGTTGATGAGGACATGATTGGGGTTGTAGACTTGAAAAGACCACACCAATGCAATTATCAATAATATGTAAATAAGTCTCGACTGACCACACATGTTAAAACCAGTGGCAATGCCAGTTAGCTATGGGGGGGAGAGGGGTTGAGGGAGTGAAGGACAAAGTAAAAACATGAATTATGTAACCATGGAAAATTTTTCTAAAAATAAAAAAATCAAGCAAAAAAAAAAGAATCCCTACTCTAAAGAAAATTAATATAAGGAAAGGATTGGATAAGTATAACCTAATTAAGACCCCTTCTGTCCCCCAAAGATGATGTCAATCAATTAACAATCAATAAACATTTATTAAGCAACTACTGTGTGCTCAGCACCATGCTAAGCAATGAGATACAAAAAGAGACAAAAGACAATCCCTGCCCTCAAGGAACTTACACTCTAATGAAGGTAGAGGACTACAGTGTTGACTATATTTAGGTGCACAGGAAAGCCCCAGATTCCTCTAGTTTTTGGTGGCCTAGAGGGGAACTTCCAATAAGGACCACCAGAGAAGAAGAAAAGAAGGGGGAAGGATTCAAGTCAGGCTTTTTCTGTTGAACCAGGTGGAAGTGAAGAATGGTTTGCTGGAACAATCCCCAAAGGGGGAAGAACAAAATTGCAGTAGCTCAAAAGAAACATGAGATATGCAAATTTAGAGACATCTCCACACCAAATGTTCCCATTTGTGCCCAACCTGTGGTAGAGTCTTCCAAGCTTATGTTGGGTTCATCAGTCACAGTTGGACACAGTGTACATTGACCCAGACATAATGATGTCATTTTGATCCTCTTTGAGTAAGAAGGACAACAACCATTAATAAGTTCTCAAAATAAAATTAAGGATTTTACATACAAAGTTGCACTGAAAATTGTAAATAAAGTGAAAACATTTTCCTACTTTTGAAGTATCTTTTTTTAAAAGACAGAAAGGCTCATTTTCAAGTTAGAATCTCATGAATTTTTTTTCTTTTTAAGATTCTTTCTAGAGGGCAACTAGGTGGCTCAGTGGATTGAAAGCCAGACCTAGAAACTAGGTCCTGGGTTCAAATATGACCTCAGATACTTCCTAGCTATGTGACCCTGGGCAAGTCACTTTACCACCTTTCCCCAGCCCTTGCCGCTCTTCTGCCTTGAAACCAGTACATAGTATTGATTCTAAGATGGAAGATAAGGGTTTAAAAATAAAAGATTCTCCCTTCAGCCTATGATAGCATTATCCATATCAGATACAGAATTTAAGAGAAGATAAAAACAGCAAGGGATAAAAACTGAAAAACAAAATGAAATTAAATTTTTGATCAAAAGTGGGTGGGCAGCATTGTTCCCACTATGTTATCACCAGACTGCAGTTGATGCTCATGACACTTAGTGTTCTGTCATCTTCAACACAACCCCTACTCCCAGGCTATGGGGCTCACGGTGACCAGTTAGGAGTAGCTATGACATCCCAGCAACTTCCCAGTTCACTCGACAAAGCCAGAGAACATATGCAGCTCTGCAGGAACAGTTGCCACGATTTCTCCTTTACACAAGTGTTGGGATTGAGGCTGGGCACAAGTTTAGCAGAGACGAATGGAACATGGGAACAGGAAGATAAAGGTCTTATCATAGAGACATTTCAGTGGAATTGTTTTTCCAGTAGTGGGAATGATTGCCCTCAGACATCCACACTCTTACCTGGTCTCTCTTGTGACAAAGATAAAATTTGTGGTTGGAGAAAGGACCAGAAACCCTCAGCTTAAGAGGAGAAAGACATTGCCCTGTTGGAGAGAGAAAAACTCCAAGAGTCCAACATATGGGCATCATTGGGGAGGCCATGAGAGGGTACAGACAGAATGAAATAAGGAAGGAGATGGCCCCAGCCCACCATCTGGTAGCTTCCTATTTTTAACGAATTATTATTACTAAGTGCTAAAATCTGTTATTTCTGGGATTCTGAGGAATTTCAAGTATTATCAGAAACCTCTGAATTCAATATGCTTTCAATTGAATGCCCTGAGACAAAGTCCCATTTATCCAACCTAGATATGGCTTTGACTTTAGAAGAATGCTGGTGACTAAACCAATAATCTTGGCTCAGGTAGCACCATGTTCTAACAGGCAAAGTTAACAAACATGAGTAGATAAAAAGCTACACTCTGAATGGCTGTTAAGGGTGCCACAACTCTTAATCCAGCTTGGGCTTCTTGGCTTTTGGACTTCCAATAAAAATATACACCAGGGGGACAGCTGGGTAGCTCAGTGGATTGAGAGTCAGGCCTAGAGACAGGAGGTCCTGGGTTCAATTCTGGCTTCAGACACTTCCTAGCTGTGAGACCCTGGACAAGTCACTTGACCCCCATTGCCTAGCCCTTACCACTCTTCTTCCTTGGAACCAATACATAGTATTGATTCCAAGATGGAAGGTAAGGGT
>NW_025367687.1:0-1837 GCF_016433145.1 Gracilinanus agilis | reverse complement strand
AAGAGAAGAGAAGAGAAGAGAAGAGAAGAGAAGAGAAGAAAAGAGAGAGAGAAAGAGAAGAGAGAATGCAACTAGGTGGTTCAGTGGGTTGAGAGCCAGGCCTAGAGACAGAAGGTTGTAGGTTCAAATCTGGCCTCAGATACTTCCTGGTTGCTTGATCCTGGACACTCTTCTGCCTTGGAACCAATACAGATTTTTATATATTTGTGTGTGTGTGTGTGTGTGTGTGTGTGTGTGTGTGTGTGTGTGTGTGTGTGCAGTTTTGGTTTATATTTTGAAGAGACTGAGTTTACTTAAGTCAAGTGACACAGGGTATAGAGCACTGGATCTGGAATCAGGAAGACCTGAATTTAAATCCAGCATCATATAGTTACTAGTTTTGTTTCCCTGGCCAAATCACTTAACTTTGCCTCACTTAACTAACTGTCTCACTTTCCTCAACTGTAAAATGGGGATAATAATAGCACCTACCTCCCAGAGTTATTGTAAGGATCAAATGAGATAATATTTATTTGTAAGGCACATAGGCCCTTGCACATAGCAGATGTCTAATAAATGCCTGTTTTCCACCACCACCACCCCCTTGAAGAAAGCAATGAGGTGTAGGGGAAGGAGAGCTGGATTGGAGTCTCAAAATCTGGATTTGAATTTGGACTTGGCCACCAACTTGGCCTGGGACCATGGACAATACACTTCCCTCATCTAGATTTCCATTTCCTTGTCTGTACAATGGGAAATTACATAAAATAATGTCTGAAATCATCTTCTATCATTGGTATTCCATGTTCTAAAGCCCCTTCTAGGTTCAATAGTCTAAGTTTCATGTTCTAGGGTCCCTTCCAATTCTGTCATTCTATAGCTTACGATCTACATCCTGAGGTTCCTCCCAGGTTGGACATTCTAAGTCTCTATGATTCTATGCTTAGGTGAATGAGCCCAGGAAAAGACTGGAAAGAAGATGACACCAATGAATCGTGTAATACAAGATTGGTAGTGTGATGAACGGGGTGGGGAACACTATGTAATGCTGATATTTTGTCCTTGGGTTGATGTCATGCCCATAGAGACACGGAACTTCAGAGCTGGAAGAGCCCACTGAGTGAGAACATGGAAATACCTGTAGGGAAAGTGAGACCCAAAGAGAAGCAAGTTAATTTTCTCAAGGTTACATAGCAACTTTGAGACACAGTCTCAAAGATTTTCTCTTCTTTCTGTTCTTTGTAAACAGCAGGTCCTTAAACGTTTGGTTATCCTGCTCAAATAGGGGTTTGGTCTTTCTTAGGCTAACACAACTCAACAAAGAAAGGACTCCTGAGAACTTATTAGCCCAGTTTTATGCTGACAAGTCATAATTCACTCATAACTTGGGAATGCCACTAAGAAACTCATGCCTTCATCCTATCCTATTACCTTTGTTTTTAAAACCTTATCTCCTGGGAGCAGCTGGGTAGCTCAGTGGATTGAGAGTCAGGCCTAGAGACAGGAGGTTCTAGGTTCAAATCCGACCTCAGACACTTCCCAGCTGTGTTACCCTGGGCAAGTCACTTGACCCCCATTCATTTCCCACCCTTACCACTATTCCACCTAGGAGCCAATACACAAAAGTTATGGGTTTAAAAAAAAATTAAAAGGTTGTTACATTTAAAAAAAAATAAAAAGATAAAAACCTTATCTTCCCTCTTAGATTCAATAACATGTATTGATTTCAAGGCAGAAGAGTGATAAAGTCTAGGTAATGGAGGTTAAGCGACTTGCCCAGGCTCACAAAGCTGGGAAGTGTCTAAGGTCAACTTTGAACCCAGGATGGACCTCCTGTCTCTAGGTCTGGCTCTCAATC
>NW_025367686.1:0-7282 GCF_016433145.1 Gracilinanus agilis | reverse complement strand
ATTAATTTTATTTGTTACAGGGCTAGGCAATGGGGGTTAAGTGACTTGCCCAGGGTCACACAGCTAGGAAGTGTCCAAGGCCAGATTCGAACCTAGGACCTCCCATCTCTAGGCCTGGCTCTCAATCCACTGAGCCATCCAGCTTCCCCCTGTTTCCTCATTTATAAAATGAAAGGGTTGGACTAGATTGGCCTGTGGTTACTTTTACTTCTAAATCTATTATCCTCTGAGCCTGTGATTAGAAATAGTTTTCATTTTCCATCCATCCATCCATCAGGGTTACATTAGCTTCTGCTCTCAGCATTGCAGAATACCAACATTATTTAGTTACTTTGTAGTGTGAGGAAATGTGTGATTGATCAAGTGATCATCTTGAATTAATTTAATTAATTTAATTTAATTAAAAGTGCCCATTTTAAATTGATCAGTGTGATGATATTTCATCTTGGAACACAATAGCAACACACTTGGAAGTTAGCTATTCCCAAAAGTAGAATAATTCATCATCAGTTCTGCCTGTGGATTGTCTCAAAGCATCACTATACAGTAATTAAAGAAATAGCCTCAATATTAGAAAGACTTGCTAGAAAATAGTCTCTCTGTGATATGTTGGATAAAACTTGATTTCTCCTTCCCTTCCTTCTTCCCTCCAAACTGATACCTTCAGCCTTAGTATTAATTATAAAAAAGAAGAGCAACAAGGGCTAGATAGTTGAGGTTAAGTGACTTGCCCAGGGTCATACAGTCACGATGTGTCTGAGACCAGAACCCAGGTCCTTTCAACTCTGGTCCTAGCTCTCTATTCACTGTGAGGACTAGCTGTCCGAAATTTTATCTTAAACATCTGTTAACTAGAGAGAAATTTCAGAGTTATTTGAAACATCTAGATAAGAGTTACTTACCTAAATTACTATCTGATTTGAGCCTGCCTGGTAATAGTTTGAAATTAGATGTAAGGTTATTCTGGCTAGTAGTTTTTATAACCAAATGACTTCTCATTTTTCTTATCAGACACTGATGTGTTTCAGACTCTGGAGCTGATGACCTGGGTGTCTCCATATTTTCCAATATTCCTGAGCTTATTGAATGTAGAATTTTCCAGTGGTAGGAGAGTTGGGAGAGTAATTTTTAGTTGATTTTTTTTATTCTTTTTTTTTTAAGCCCTTAACTTCTGTGTATTGGCTCATAGGTGGAAGAGTTGTAAGGGTGGGCAATGGGGGTCAAGTGACTTGCCCAGGGTCACACAGCTGGGAAGTGTCTGAGGCCGGCTTTGAACCTAATACCTCCCGTCTCTAGGCCTGGCTCTCAATCCACTGAGCTACCCAGCTGCCCCCTTTAGTTGATTTTTAAAGAGAGGATGTAGTTAAAAATCTAAAATGAACAATTATTTTTTTCCTTTTCTTTTTTTAAATTTAGAATATTTTTCCATGCTTCCATGATTCATGATTCCCCCCGCCTTCCTCCCCACTCCCGGAGCTAACAAGTAGTTCTACTGGATTATACATGTATCATTGCTCAAAATCTATTTCCATGTTATTCACATTTGCAGTAGAGCCATCCTTTAACATAAAAACCTTACTCATATCCCTGTCAAACTGCGTGATTGATCATATGTTTTTCTTCTGCATTTGTTCCCACAGTTCTTTCTCTGGATATGGATAACATTCTTTCTCATAAGTTACTCTAAACTGTCCTGGGTCATTGCTAGTAGAAAAGTCCATTACATTCAATTGTGCCACAGTGTACCAGTCTCTGTGTACAATGTTCTGGTTCTGCTCCTTTTGCTCTGCATCACTTCCTTGAGATCTTTCCAGTTCACATGGAATTCCTCCACGAAATGAACAGTTCTTATGACAAGAAAGTTGGCCATTTCTAAATAGGTGTCTGGCCCCAGAATTCTAGGGAAATAGTAACAACAAGGAAATTAAGGAAGAAGGAGATGAGAATGGTGCAATTAGGTGGCTCAGTGGATAGAGAACCAGGACTGGAGACAGGAGGTCCTGCGCTCAAATTTGACCTCAGACACTTCCTAGTTGTGTGAGCCAGTCATCTAACCCCAGTTGCCCAGGCCTTACCACTCTTCTGCCTTGGAACTGGTGCCAATTCCGAGACAGAAGATAAGGGTTAAAGAAAAAAAAAGGCGTTGGGAAATACCTAGTAGAATGATACCTAGTATAATTAAAGTGGGTGTTTGGCCATGAGTCATTGTTTTTATTGTATCCTCTTTAAACATCTGTCTCCAATTTTATGATATTCCCAGCTTTTAAGCTGTCTTATGTTTTCCTATTTACTTCCTTAGGAAAATTATTTTTAAAAATATTGGTCTATAAATATATTAAACAACATCCTGTATATGTCATTGATAACAAATAGAAGATTCAATATTTATTTAAGGATTAAATCACTTTGCTTATGCTAGATGGATCCTACCTATCAATGCAGAACACGGTAACCACCATTAAATTAAGAACCAATAATACAGGTCAAGGGCCCTTGCTACAAATTCTCATGGGATGCTTTTACTAGCTGTGCTCATCAGAAGATCTATTTATAGACATTAAACTAATTACATGTTCCCTAGAACATTTCCCTTTGGAATGCTTATGAATCTTGCGTTGCTGTAAAAGCTCTATATTTTTCTTTCTTTCTTTTTTTTTTTTTTTTTTTTGTTAGGTTGGTTGTTGCATTTCAAACACACCTGATGCAAATTAATTCAGGAGGTTCTTTGACAAGTAGAACTACTAAAAGCCCTAGAAGAACTGGTTAATCTTATCTTTCCTAAGGTTTTTCCCCTTTAGGGGCTCAAGTTTGTCTACTTCTTTGCCTACTTCTATGACTTCCTTGGAAACTCTTATTTTTTAAAATTGTTTTTTTCATAGGATCATGGATTTAGAGCTAGAAAGAGCTAGAACTTAAGAGCTCTTCTAACCTAATGTCATCTTATTTTAGAGCAATGATTCCCAAAGTGGGTGCCACTGCCCCCTGGTGGGTGCTGCAGCAATCCAGGGAGGCGGTGATGGCCACAGGTGCATTTATCTTTCCTACTAATTGCTATTAAAATTTAAAATTGATTTCCAGGGGGCTAAGTAATATTTTTTCTGGAAAGGGGACGGTAGGCCAAAAAAAGTTTGGCAACCACTGCTTTAGAGGAATAAACAGATCTAGAAAAGAGTTAAGTGACTTAGCCCAAATTACCCAGATAATAAGTGACAGAGATGGGAATCAAATCCAGCGTAGCCCACTCTCAACCCAAGACACTTTCTACTATGCCACTGTGTTATTTCCCCCCCCCCCTTAAAACCAGGCTGTTTTTAGATGGTAAATTGTTTTTATGTGGCCTTGTTATAATTTTCCAAGGTGACACCACTTAGGATATATTCTTGAATCCAAGCAGTTCTCCATTTTAAAACTCAGTAAAAGTGATGTGTTTTGCCTGGAGTATACGAAGTTTCCTATGTCCTTGTAACAGTATGTCAAACTATCTACAGGATCAAAAATCCAGAGAGAACACTGGGCATCGCTTCCAGGGGAAAAGTCAGCTTTCTGTTTATGAAGCTGATTTCTGAGTCATTCCCTTATCTATCAGGGAGCTTGATTTGCAGCAAGTTTGTATGGGCCTGGTCTTAGACTTTGAAATCAGTAGACCTAAGAAAACAGTAGACTTAAGACCTGTGAGCTTTATTTTTGAAATTTTTGTGATTCAGAAATTCATTTTATACTCTGCTATTCTCTTGGCTGGTGACTTTAATGTGTTGCTATCACCTTAAAAAAATCCATTTTAAGTATATGAAATGAGGCAGTTAGGTAGCATAGTGGATAGAACATCAGGCCTGGAGTCAGGAAGACTTGGGTTCAAATGTGGCCTCAGACACTTCCTAGCTGTGTGACCCTGGGCAAGACCCCATTGCCTCGCCCTTACCACTCTTCTGCCTTGGAACCAATACATAATATTTAAAAAGAAAAAAACCTTTCCTTGGTTGGTTCCAAGGCAGAAGGAAAGGTTTTTTTTTTTCTTTTTAAATACCTGGAACAATGACAATGTTTGATCTCTCAGGAATCAAATGATCTCGTCTCTGTCTCCTCCAGATTGTAAGAGGATGTATTGAACTGCCAGATTTTTTTTTATTGAGAGCTACCAACCTAGCTTGGGAGCCTGATAAAACCCTCCAGGATCAACGGACTCTCTTGAAGAGAAAAATACCATTCTCTAGTAAATGATAATCTGTGAGGGAAACTTATAGGTGTGTAAGTGATGAATTGGAACTTTGAGACATGAAAAAACGCAATCAGGAAAAATATATCTTATTATAGTCTGAAATGAATTGGAGAAAAGGGATCAGATAAGTTATTCATCCCCTCAGTACAGGCTGTTTTAGTTACTTTCTAAATAAAAAGAAGTGACACGAATGAGTTTTCTCAGGGCTGGATTGGATCTTAGGGACTCTAGGCTATAATTGCAAACCAAGTAAAGATTGATGCCAAAGTCAGAGAAGCTTAAGTGCTTTGGTGGCTCAATCAGGATTTCCGACCACTATCTTGATTTTCTTGAAAATGCTGCTTATGTATCATGAGCCTACCCATCTTGAATCAAAAATATTGTTTTCACGTTTGTTAAATTTAATTCAAAAAAGGATCGCCCTTACTATTTATATTACCATTCTTTTGAGTTAAAAAAAAAAGGTAGCTTGTAGCCTTTGCTCTAATTTAATTCTTTTTCATCTGTCCTGTTTCATTAGCCTTTCAAATCTCTCTTCCAATAAAGAATACATCATTTGACCTACTGCCTGGTCAGAGAGACCTGTGAAGAGTCGGGTGGGCTGTGGCCTATATTGCAACTCTCATCCAATCCGCTCTGGAAGGGAGGTAGTCCAAGAAGCTCTGCAGTGGCTTTGATGGGGTTGAAGATGAGAAACATCAATAACACAGCTAGCCAGACTTGCCCAAGGGTGCAGCAGCCTTGGGCGTTTGGACCTGATTGGGCCAAGCAGTTAAGCCTTCCTTGCCCCTCTCCTCATTTCTGAGGTCAAATTATATGCATGCTGCAAACCCTCATTTTTCCTGTATTAGTGATAAGTGATTTCTTTGGGGGTTGACTTGTATGTACCTCATTTTCCATTTTTTTTTTTTCTTTTAACCCTTACCTTCTGTCTTTGAATCAATACTGTGTATTGGCTCCAAGGCAGAAGAATGTTAAGGGCTCGGCAATGGGTATTAAGTGACTTGTGCAGGGTCATACTTAATTTTCTTTATGGAGATTTAAGGGGGTAGACTGAGCAAGGGGAAATGTTTGTGGTTTTTCCCCCCTTAGCAACATATCTGAATATATTAATTCTAATTTATTAACACAGAATATAAAATATTTATATTTCTTCAAAATCTTCCATGTAAAAATATGTACTTCTGCATCTCTCCACACTAAACAACAAATGCTTGGACTCCTCCCTGTTTGTGTATCCTTAGGGATTGTCTTCTGTCCTTATTACCAGTGGAAGAGAAATGGATTATTTTCATGTCTCCAAATCCAAATGACACATGATTAACTTTATTAAGCTGGTTAAGAATGACCATTAGGGCTTCATTTTTTTTTTTTAATCCTTACCTTCTGTCTTGGAATCAATACTGTGTATTGGCTCCAAGGCAGAGGAGTGGTAAGGGGTAGGCAATAGGAGTCAAGTGACTTGCCCAGGGTCACATGGCTGGGAAGTGTTTGAGGCCAGATTTGAACCCAGGACCTCCCGTCTCTAGGCTTGGCTCTCAATCCACTGAGCTACCCAGCTGCCCCCCTAGGGCTTCATTTTTATAGCAATGTTAACCAAACACAGAGTCGTGGGGAAAAATACATAGTCTACAGAGACAGAATTCAGGTTTCCAATTGAAACGTCAGTATTTAATAAAGCAATTGTGTACTTGAGAACAGTGCAGGCATTTTTTTCCCCCAAAAGGTGACTTTTATAAGAAATTCATCTGAGTCTCACATTTGAATAAAAAATAGCAGCAAAGCTGGTTATGAATTAATTTTTTTAGCTTTTGTGCTTTGTGTCAGAGTAGTTACAATAGCCTTGATTAAATTCCAAAGCAGATGTATTCACCCTAAAGATTTTGAAAAGCAAAGAGAACATTTATTTTGTGGATTGTGGGCACAGGGAAAATTAAGTTTTGCAGAGGGATAATAGAAGACTGTCTTGGTTTTAGGGCCCCCAAAATGGTCATTATAATGATCTTTTCGTATATATTTTAGACACCAGTTATGGAGAATAGCAGTACCCCAACTGAAAAATCTGAATTTTTAATTTAGTTTATATTAAAAAATATCAATAATGCCAGCCTGAAATGCAGTCTTCCATCTAAGTGTATGAAATACATCTTAATACATCTTAATCTTCTTTTATGTGATTACATATTTGTAGATATTTGTTTTTATACTTGTAGAGGTAAATAGGAAGTATTCTTTTCATACCAGAATTATAAGTTCGTAGAATTATAGATTTATATCTGAAAGGAACCTTCAAGATCATACAGCCTGGGCTCTTCTATTAGAGATAAGGAAGCTGGAGTCAGAGAGACTGAGTGACCTAGATCACACAGGTATAAACAGATGACCAAGCATTCCAGGGAGGGTGTCATCTTTTCTCAACTTACTTCCCCTTTCTTTTTGCTTCCCCTTCTTCACAAAACAAGACCCCCTTTCTGTATTCTTGAGTGCTTGTCCATTTACTGTATTTCATTTCTTTCCATCCTGAGCCTTAGTTCCTGGCTTATTAATTTGATCCACTGGTAGAGGGTGTCATTGTGTCAGAAGAGTCTGTCTTGGTTAAATTAGGAGAAGGAAAAGGAGGGAGGAAGAAAGAAAGGCATGTTGAAATGCCCTCTGCTTTCTTTGGCATGTGTAGAAACCTGGGGATGATTAGGGTGGGGCTTCAGCTGATTTGGGTGTTGCAATTGACCAACTTCTGTGCCCCTCAGAAGGAAAGATAGAAAATGTCCCAAGGAATGAGGCAGAGCAGTGACATTCAGAAGCTGTTTTAGTCCTTTTTCATCCCCCCCCCCCCAGTTTAGTTCTTTACTCATCCTAGCTCCCACCCTGATCCTTTCTTGGAGTTCCCATTTCAGCATTCAAAGCCCACAGCATTCACAGAGTAGAACAGGGGAATAACTGTTTCCAGTGTCCAGTCTGGGAGAGGGGAATTCTTGTTCCTGTGGGTACAAAGGGATCTAACATCCTGGCAGCTTAAACTGAATTGTGACCCATTTCCTTTGTAGAGATAGGTGTTTCATGTGTTAT
>NW_025367685.1:0-4442 GCF_016433145.1 Gracilinanus agilis | reverse complement strand
ATAGAGTTCACTACAGAGAATTAAACATAACATTTCTCTACAAAGGAATACAGATAATTAGATCTCACTGAGGCCCTTAAAAAGGCAAATTTAAAAATTATAAGTTTTCTTTCTTTCCCCTCTGTATCTTATTTACCTTTTCAGGTTTCTCTCGATTTTTGTGGTTGGATATCAAACTTTCCATTTAGCCCCGGTCTTTTCTGTGCAAATACCTGGAATTCTTCAATTTTGTTGAATGCCCATACTTTCCCTTGGAAATATATAGTCAATTTTGATGGGTAGTTGATCCGTGGTTGCAGGCCCAGCTCTCTTGCCTTTCTGAATATTGTATTCCACGCCTTGCGGTCTTTTAGTGTTGAGGCTGCCGGTAAGGGCATTTTAGTCACTTTCTTAGCATAATTCCAAATTGTTTCACAGATGGTTGAATTAATTCACAAATCCAAAGAGTATCTTTTCCACAGTCAGCCCATAATTGTTTATTATAAATATTTTCTTTTTCAATTTAGTCAATTTGCTAAAGGCAAGGTAAAACCCCAGAGTTCTTTTGATTTTCACTTATCTTGTTAGTAATTGGGGGTGAGGGGAAATAATACAACTAAGTTGGCAATTCTTTTGAAAATTTATCAAATCCACTGACTATCTATTGGAGAATGATTTGGAACATTATATTGTTAACTTGGAAAAAACACAGAACTATTAAAATAGTCAGAAAAACCAAGTCTTTAATCAGGAGAGGGATAGATTCAATAATTGGCTACTATACAGAGCCCAGTGCCAAAACTACATAGGGCCTACACCCTGGGGACTCTGGGAATACATCCATGGGAGAATGCACCATGCTAGATGATTCTCCAAAGAATTCAGGGAACCTATATACCTTTTGGAGAACTAAGGACATGGAGGTATGATTAATTGACATTACCATGATTACAAGGAAATGAGAAGCCCAAGACAGGATTATCAGGGAGAGGCTGATGCTTTAAAAATGGATACAAAAGGGAAGGGTCCAGCCAAAGGCTGGGCTTCTTGGGAGAGGACTTTGATATAATGGGAGAAACTACCATAAAAGGGCACTTAACATTTGATTTAGATCTACTAGTTCCATTAAATACCTTAAGGACCATTAAATACCTTAGGACCATTAAATACCTTAAGGTCTATTATTCAGTCTGAAATGGCTAAGTCTGAGACCGCCCTCAGGGCAAATTCTCATGGGACAAGGGCAAACTTGGGGTCTCCAGATTTCAAGTTGACAATATATTTGTGTTATTTTCCTATATATCTTGTGTCAACATGGAATCTAGAAGCCCCCAAACTTGTAGCCTAGTAAGATTCCATGACCCCAGTTTAGTTACCTTAAAGGGAAAAAGCCCCAAGTTTGACTATGTCACATGAGAGTTTCTTCCTGAGGGGAAAGTCCAATCTCAGTCTCAGACTAACAATAGACCTTAAAGTGGTTTAAGTGGGGATGGCTAATCCCATCAGATGTTCAGTATCTCTTTTTGTCCCAGTGGTCCAAAGTCCTTCACCAAGGATAGCCCAGCCTTTGGCTGGGTCTTCCCCTTTTGCATCCATTGTAAAGCATCAGCCCCTCAATGTTATTCCTGTCTGGGACTCCTCATTTTCCTTTGTTCCCATTGTAAAGCCAATCAACTATCCCTCTCATCCTCAGTCCCCATGTTCCTCTAGAAAGATATTTAAGCTTCCCACTTTAATGGCTCTTAGAAGTTGTCAGTCTAGCATGGTTAGCTCTCCCAGGGGTCAGTGACCAGAACAACCAGAGTCTTGGGACTCTGCATGGGTGCATGCAGCTCTGTGTGGAGGCCTTGAGGAAAGCGCTGATTCCCTTTCCTTAATTAAAGTGTTTTTCCTGACTATTTAATAGTTTTGTATTTTTTTTTCAAGTTAACACTTGGATAGATTTATAGGAAGGAAATTAGGAATGTATTGATACAGTTTGATAAGATAAAGAATTTGGTAAGGCTGTCTCTGAGACTGGAGAATCACTGAGGCAAGAAAGGATTTCTGTGCAAGGCTTGGAACTTTGAAGGGGGAAGGGCAGGTTGAGTTCTGAGGTAGTCTCTGACTTCTGTGGAGATTAGCCAACTCAGCTCTCTCTCTGGATATATCTCTGCTTGTGACAGGAAAGAGAGAGAAACCCTGGGAATATCTTGAGGGTTTGTCCTTTTCTCACCTTCTGGAAGAAGACTCCTGTATACCTACTGCTATGAGAACTTTTGTGTGAAAGGAGAAGACCAGAAGGCCTGCTTGCCTGGACTCTGAGTTTCACCTCAGATTCACACTCATCAGTGAGCCTCTGAGACATTTTGGCTCACTGACTTTGCCTACTTGGAGACACTCTTAATATAAATAATTTACTTTTATATAATGGCTATAGATAGCTTAGTCAGATAGTGTTTTTATGGGTTTTTAGTTATTGGTAAGGAGTTTGGAGAGTAGCTTGAGTGAATTCTCAATATCTGAAGAAATTCACCATGAGGTGAAAGAGGATTGGGTGGAGAATCTAGTTTCCCTTAGAGTTAAGGCATCCTGTTATTATTAATCCTTATATCTTATCATATAATACAAATAAATAGATTATATATATGTGTGTGTATGTGTGTGTGTGTGTTGTTATATTTGTGGGAAGCTGTAAAAATGCCAGTGGTCTGTAGCAATCAGGTCTCACTCACACTCACTGACAAGCTTGACTGAAGGGAGGGGTAGGATCTTGCTGAGTGCTCCTTTACTTCCCCTCTCCCACCATGCAGTTAGAAAATCAGTTACAAAATGGAGGTTGATCTGTTATCTTCTGGGCTCAGTCAGGAAACTAGGTAAGACAGAGCTCCTAAAGATGATAACTTTCTCTAAACTATTTCCCCACAAGTTTGAGTAGGAGAGAATAGGAGAAGCTTGATGTCTTAAAGCTTTTAGGCACAGAGGAAAGGTCTTACTTTTGGGCTACAAGCAGGAGGTACTCAGCCTGAGGAGTTTGTGAGTATTTCCCTAAATATGATCAGGCAATTGCTCCCAACTGATTAGGAAGGGAGATGAAACAAGGATAGATCAGGTCTGGGAAGCCCTAAACTGTTATGTCTAAGTAGCCCCTCCCTCCAAAGGGGAAAGGTATCTTTTATAGCTAGTTTGCCCTCTAAGCCTATAATTAATCTTCTCTAATATCTGAATTGACTCAAAGAGGGAAGAACAATCAGATCCATTGGGGCAGAGATTGATTCGTGCCCTATAGAGAAGTAGAAGGGTAACAAATGGACTTGTGGGGGGAAGCAATACTAGGGAGGGCGAGTATGGGAGGTAACTCAAAAAGACCCTAAAGAAAAATAAGAGGGGAATAAGGGGAATAAGAAGGGAGGGGGGAGAAAGGGAAGTAAAATAAGGGTGGGGATTAGGGAGACTGATTAAAAAAAAAAACACTGGTGAAGAAGGAAATAGTGAAAGAAGAAAGGGCAGGACAAGGAGAAGAAATCAAAATTCGGGGGAATACACAGCTGGCAATCAAAACTCTGAATGTGAATGGGATGAACTCACCCATAAAATGGAAGCAAATAGCAGAGTGGATTAGAAACCAAAATCCTACCATATGTTGTCTACAAGAAACACAAGAGGCAGGTAGAAACACACAAAGTAAAGGTAAAAGGCTGGAGCAAAAACTATTGAGCATCAACTGAGAAAAAGAAGGCAGGAGTCACAATCATGATATCTGACAAAGCCAAAGTAAAAAATAGATCTAGTTAAAAGAGACAGGGATGGTAATTACATCCTGATAAAAGACAATAAGCAAATATTGGTATTCAACATGTATGCACCAAATGGTATAGCATCCAAATTTCTAAAGGAGAAATTGGGGGAGCTTAAGGAGAAAATAGATAATAAAACGATATTACTGGGAGACCTGAAACTTCCTCTATCAAATCTAGATAAATCAAACCAAAAAATAATAAGACAGAGGTAAGAGATGTAAAAGAAATCTTAGAAAAATTGGAGTTAATAGATATATGGAGAAAAATAAATAGGGCCAAAAAGGAATATGTTTTCTTTTCAGCTGCACATGGTACATTCACAAAGACTGACCGTGTACTAGGGCATAAAAACATAGAAAACAAATTCAAAAAAGCAGAAATAATAAATGCAGCCTTTTCAGATCATAATACAATAAAAATAATAATTAACAAGGGTACATGGAGAGGCAAACCAAAAATTAATTGGAAATTAAATAATATAATTCTCCAAAATTGGTTAAAGAACAACTCATAGAAACAATAATTTCATTGAAGAGAATGTCAATGATGAGACTTCTTACCAAAATCTATGGGATGCAGTCAAAGCAGTTCTAAGAGGAAAATTTATCATTAAGTGCATATATTAACAAATTACAGAGGGCAGAGGTTAATGAATTGGTCATGGAATTTAAAGAACTAGAAAGC
>NW_025367684.1:0-5949 GCF_016433145.1 Gracilinanus agilis | reverse complement strand
TACATAATAGAAATGTAAATACTTATATTTATTTAAATAAAAAGATATCTAATCATACGTTTAAATAAATTAAATTAAATATATTTAAATAAATTAAATACCAATAATAGATTTGTTTTCTTTTTTGATGTTTATTTATTTATTTTTAACTGTTTTTCCAGGTTTCCATGATTCATTTTCTTTCCCTCCCCTCTTCCCTCCTCACTCTCAGAGCCAACAAGTAATTCCACTGGGTTGTACAAATGTTATCACTTGATACCTAATAAAGAGATCTATTTAAGAATCTACTCTAGAGATACAAAGAGAGAGCTAACAGAGGCATCGCTCTCAGAGTCCAATGGGCAGGAGATGGTGGAGATGAGCATCCACCGGCTCTCCAGTTAAGATTTAGTTAACACCTCCTGGGATTCCGACAGTGGAAATACAAAGACAAAAATCAAACAATCCCTACTATCCAGGAACTTAGGCAAAGAACTGGAGGGAAGGGGAGGAGAGAGCAAAGGAGAGCTCTGGGAAATAACTGAGGATTTTGAGGAAGGAGAGAGTAACCAGGGATAGCGAGAAAGGGGAGAAGAAACTGTGATCAGAGTGGCTTCCTGGAAGAAGTGGCCTCTAAGGTAGGTCTTGAAGGAAGTTCAATAGACAAAGATTCCTGAGAAGAGATAAGGAAAAGGTAGAAGGCAAGGGAAGAGCAGGGAAGAATACATGAAGGGAAGCTGATAGTATGAAATCATCAGATCATAGTGTTAATCTAGGAGGGACTTTAGAGGCCATTAAATCCAAGGTGGCATAGTAGATAGAGCCAGACCTTGAGTCAGGAAGACCTGAGTTCAAATCCGGCCTTGGGTACTTCCTAACTGGGCAAATCACTTTCACCCTGTTTGCCTCTAGTTCTTTGTCTGTCAAATGAGCTGGGAAAGGGAAGGCAGATCACTCCAGTGTCTTTGCTAAGAAAACCCCAAATGGGGTCATGAGGAGGTGGACATGGAGAGGCAGGTTGGTGGCTCAGTGGATTGAGTGCCAGACCTGGAAATGGGAGGTCCTGGGTTCATAGCCGCCCTCAGACACTTCCTAACTATGTGACCTTGGGCAAGTCACTTATCCCCACATGCCTGGCCCTTATTACTCTTCTGCCTTGGAACCAATACACAGTATGAATTCAAAGACAGAAGGCAAAGGTTTAAAAAAAGAAAGCCAGACATGTCTAAAACGACTCAACAAGAACAAGAACAAGAATTTCAACTTCCTCATTTTTACTGAAGAGATAACTAAGACCCAGAAAATTTAGGTATCTTGACCAAGATCACCCAACTAGCAAATTCCCCAGGCTAGATTTGAACCAGCAGAGCAAGTACCAAGGTCAGACAGCTAAACAAAAAGGATTGTGGAGAACAGTGAAGGAAGAACAAATTTTTATTCAGTAGTCCAAGGGGAGCCATTGGGGATTTTTTGAGTCAAGAAACCATGTAATCAGAGAACAGTATAATCACTAATCTATGAGTCAGGTCTCGGTAATCTAAGAAAATTGACTGAGAGTAATGCCTGGATAATAACAATTTTTTTAAAAGATCATCTTATTGGGCATTTGAATGCGGATACACAAGTTGACAGTGTACAAATTCAATTGAGCAGCCTTCTCCATGGAGTTCTGACAAGATGCCAAGGTTGCCCGAGGAAGAGTCCAGCCCCTGGCCTCAATTATACTCAACCTGGTGAGATTCAGGAGTCCTCCAGTGTCTCAGACCCAGAGCCTGCCTTTTCTGCTCCCTACAGCGAAAGAGTTTGCTAATCAAATAAAGAGCAAAGGCAAGATTTTGCAAGGGCCATTTTTAACCTACCCGAAAGAAATAAACGCTTTGGGGGCATCCCTGTGCAAGCAAACCATCTTTTCATGAGCAACCAAAGCAGATTTCTTCTTTAGAGCAGGTTGGGCAGATCCCCTAATACTTTCTAAGTCTTAGTTCCCCAAGGTGCTATGAGAGAGAAATCGCTGGCCTCAGTTTCCCCTTGGGTAGAATGATTGGACTAAATGATCTCTGAGAACCCTAACTAATTCTAATCTCTGACCCAGATTCCCAGAATCCTAGCATGCAGTGTCCTCGGGCCCTTCCCAGCTTGGATATTCTGGGTTCTGACATTCTCTATTCTAGGGTTCCTTCCAGCCCTAATGCTCAACCTTCTCAGATTCCTTTCATCTCTAACCTCTCAGTCTGATTCTTTCAGGAAGTGAGAAGCGCCGTGGCCTGCAGGGATTCGGAATTTAGCAGGAGAAGCAAGGCTAGACTCTTGGATGAGTTTCAGATGCTAAGTGGTCCTGGTTAATGAGGCCACTGTTTCCTGCCCTAGCTCCCAGTGGGCCTTGGAGAATGGGTAGAAATGCCCAGACTGCTCTGGCTGGCCAAGCCAGAGAGGGCAGAAGGGTTTGTAGCTAGAGGAAGATTTTGCCTCCGGATGGACCACTGTCCTCTCTCCTCCATTCCCAATCATCACCAGGTTACCAGGCTGGCTTCGGTAATTACTCCTCTTCCTAGCCTATGAGAGCGACTTAGGGCAGCTTTCCAATTTGCGGCCCTTGTTAGCAAACAAGGAATCCAAGCTGTCTCAGAAAGCCTAGAAATGCTCTCCCACAGAGCCACTTGGAGAAAAGGAAGTCTCAGGACCTTCATCTCCCTTTGCACCTCCTTTCCCTCAAAAGGCAAAGACACTGTGGGTTACTTTGTGCCTAGTCTGAGAGAGAGAAACTCACAGAGACAGAGAGAAGGGAGAAGGGACAGAGGAAGGGGAGGAGAAGAGGGAAAGGAAGAAAGATAAAGGTGAGAGAGAAACATGATGACGGAGAGACAAAGGAAAGAAATGGGGAGGGAGAAGGTGGGGAGAGACAGAGAAAGAGAGGATGAGAGAGAGACAGGGACAGAGAGAAGGGAGAAGGGACAGAAGAAGGGGAGGAGAAGAGGGAGAGGAGGGAAAGGAAGAAAGATAAAGGTGAGAAACATGATGATGGAGAGACAAAGGAAAGAAATGGGGAGGGAGAAGGTGGGGAAAGACAGACAGATGGGGGAGAGAGAGAAAGGGGGGGGAAGAAAAAGACAGAAAAGAAGAAGAGAAGAGAAAGGATGATAAAGGGAGAGGGAGAGAGATGAGAGACACAGAGAAAGAAGGACAAACAGAAACAGGGGAAGATAGAAAAGCAGAGTAGGCATAGAGAACCTCTTTCTTGGAATGTTTTAATAGCTTCCTAATCCATCTTTCCCCTCAAGTCTATCCCAGCTCTGAGCTGTGAGCTCTCTTTGTGACTCTGAGTCATTTCCCTTCCTTCAGCCTCAGATCACACCTCGAGAAGCCCCTTACTCTAAGCTGGCACTCTGACCACTGTGCTAACTAGCCAGCCCTTGGGTTGGAGTCCTGACTCTGCCACTTATTATATGGGTGGCCTTGGGCAAACTCTTTTCCCTATATGGATCTCAGATTTATTTCTTATCTTATTCTTACACATACTAGCTGTATAAGCATGTTAGGTCATTTCCAAACCTTTGTGACCCCATTTGGGCTTTTCTTGGCAAAGATAGTGGAATGATTTGCCATGTCTTTCTCCAGCTTATTTTACATATGAGGAAACTGAGGCAAACTTGGTTACATTTGCCCAGGGTCATATAGTTTGTATGTGTCCACGTTCAGATTTGAACCTGGGTCTTCCTGACGCCAGGCCTGGCACTGCATCACCTAGCTGCAAGTTATTTGACCTCTTATCCTCAGTTTTCTGTTCTTTAAAATGGAGGTGATAATTGTACTGCCTTTATTGCAGGGAAACAGCTTTGTAAACTTCAAAGCAATAAATAAATGTGAACTGTTCTTGGGGTCAGGGTGAGCAATGATAAGGGCTAGAAGTAAGGTTATAAAAATAAAGAAATATGACGGATTCATGAGGCATCACTAAGGTAGAATTGACTCCCTTGACTACAAATCATGCTCCTGTGTTATAGCTTGTTTTTGTTTTTGTTTTTTCCCTTCATCTTCTCTGCCAATAGAAATTCACTCCAACCAGAGCGGCCCCATCAACGAGTACCCAGTCTTCACCGAGAGCACCGGTGACCCCAGCCTGCTGGTGTCTCCTCTGCTGGTGGCTGGGGTGGTCATCGGCCTGGTGCTATTTCTATCCTGTGTGACCATCATCGTGGGCAGCCTGCGGAAGGATGGGCGACTCCGGAACCACCCACACCTGAGACGGGACCCCACCTACGGTGAGAGAGAAGCGCCCCCTCCTCTCTAGGCCAGTCTGGGTCCCTGGATGCCCGAGGACGTCCCAAGCCATCACTTGGCCGCAAGAGTTTGGTGGAAAAGCAGTCAGACAGGTTACTCCAGGGACTGATAAAGGGAACCCAAAATTATAGTCAGAAGAGACTTTTTAAAACCTAGAATGTTAGAACCTGGAATTTAGATTGTTAGTGTTTATGGCTCGGTGCACAAAGAACCATGCCTGGAGACGGGAGGTCCTGGGTTCATATCTGGACTCAGACACTCCCTAGCTGTGTGACCCTGGGCAAGTCACTTAACCCCCATGGCCTAGTCCTTAACCACTCTTCTGCCTTGAAATTGATACTCAAAGTAGATTCTGGGACCGAAGGTGAAGGTTTTGGAAAAATAGGGGGTGGGGACCAAATGTTAGAGTTGGAAGGCTTTTCAGTAATCTCTAGATTAGCATCTACATTGGGTGGTGACACCACCGATCTAGAATGATGCTTTCATCAAACAGATGGGGAAACTGAGACCTAGAGAGGGAATATGACTTGTCCAAATTCTTACAACATAATGGCAGACCTAGGACTTAAATTCAGGTCTTCTGCCCATAAGTCCAATGTTCTTTCTACTCTGAACATCCCAGTGTCCTCTCCGGGTCTTAAGTCATTGGACCAATTGATGGGAGAGGCTTCCATTTGCGTCCAGAATACCCTGAAATGGTATTCATCAAAGTTCCAGGGTGACTTATTATTTCCCTGCCAAAAACACGGAAAAGCAGTACATAGAGTCATTGATTCTTACTATTCCCCCGGGTAAGTTCTATTTACTGTGGGTAGCCAGGCAGGAAGGAGATGACCATTTGTTTAGAACCTACTATGTGCCAGACTCTGTGCTAAGTACTTGTACAAATATTATCTCATTGGATCCTATCAACAGCCATGGGAGGTAGAGGCTATTAGTATCCCCATTTTAGAATTGGGGAGACCAAGGCAGATGATGGTTAAGTGGCTTGTACAGGGTCACATAGCTAATAGTTTTATTGATTTTATTAATTATTATTATTAATGATCATAAAAATCATTAATGACAAGAATAATAGAGCCAGAGGCCAAATCTAAATTCGGATCTGTTCAGGTCAGTCCTGTATCCACTGAGCCATCTAATGTGAGGACAAAAGACCAGTGTCAGTTGAAACAGAAAGGTGCCATTTCTCCCATGAAGCCTTCCTTGATTTTCCCATGTGGAAAATGATTAATCCCTCTCTGACTGTCCCATAGTACTTTCCCAGGACCCCTTAGCACTCAGCAACAACTAGGTGACTCAGTGGAGAGAACCCTGGAGTCTGGAGCCAAGAAGACTCGAGTTCACATCTAGCCTGTCACTAGCTACATGACCCTGGATAAGTCACTTAACTCAATTTGATTGACTATAAAATGAGGGAGGACAGGTCATATTCATTCCTTGCATTTCTACTTATGCTTCTTTTAATAAGGTCTATTATTTAAGTAAGAAATGTTCTCTTCAGAAATTAAAGCTTTTTGGGGGGCAGCTGAGTAGCTCAGTGGTTTGAGAACCAAGCCTAGAGACGGGAGGTCCTAGGTTCAAATCTGTCCTCAAATATTTCCCAGCTGTGTGACCCTGGGCAAGTCACTTGACCCCCATTGCCTACCCTTACCACTCTTCTGCCTTGGAGCCAATACACAGTATTGACTC
>NW_025367683.1:0-5085 GCF_016433145.1 Gracilinanus agilis | reverse complement strand
GAGAGAGAGAGAGAGAGAGAGAGAGAGAGAGAGAGAGAGAGAGAGTGAGTGAGTTTTGGTTGCCTTCCTTTCTTTGTTAAATTTCTGGCAAATAAGTCTTAGTCTCTGGATTTGACTATGAGGAATCAGAAAGGACCTTAACTTTCTCTCTCACCTTGATGGAAATAGCTAAGTCTAATCAGCAGGCTTCCAAGATTTTAGCCTAGGTAAGCCTGAGACTAAAATTTAAGTATCTGCCTCTCCTGCTTTGCATTCTTTACTGACTTTAAGTGATTGAAGAGAGATTATGAGATGGACATTTCCAACCTTGGTAGCAACCTTGAGCATTCAAGAGATTAGGAGCATTCCAGTCCTTAGTTGCTTCTGGTTATACTTCAGAAGTATCCCCTGGCTACTACTTTGTTGCTTCTTGGAGATGAATATCACCTAGGGCCATGTTAGTGAACCTATAGCACACTTGTTGAAGGGGGCTGCTCCCCTCCCTTACTCCATGAGCCTGAGGATGTTTCTCACATGATCTGCCCCTCTTCCCAACAGCCCAATAGGAGCACTTCCTCCCTCCTCTGGAGTAAGGTGGCGGGGCTTACATGAGGCACAAAGGTTGCAGTTTGGGCATTCAGTTTCTAAAAGATTCACCATCACTGACCTAGAGGATGGACTCAAATCTTGACCTAGACAGATCTAGAAGGAATCATTTGGATGATGCAGAGAAGAGATTTAAGTGAAATGATGATTCAACAGTCCCTAGATTTTTTATTTTTATTTTTAAAGTATGAACTGGCAAGAGGGCAAAACAGTAGCTATTATTTTTGTTTATGTCTCTGTTATTGATTACTTATGAGTTTCTTGTGTTAAATACTTCATTTATGCCAAAGAAATAATTAATGGATGTTGTACATGAGTACTTTGCTATTCACCCTTTTGGAGAGAGAAACTTGAACTTTTATGGATTCCTCCCTGGACTCTGGGGTGGGAGGGTAAAGATGAGGGACTTTAAGAAGCAGAGCCCAGTTCCTCAGGACTGACCTAGATCTGCATATACCTACGTGAAAAATTTAGAGGGGCCCCTTATTGGAGAGGGAGAAGGTAAGTATTACATTTCTAAATCTCTAATAGTGTTTTTTGTCATTAAGTAAGAAAAATCAGCAATGAACTTCTTGTATTTGAACTTATGTAATTTTGTGAGTTAGGCATGGGAAAGGAGAAGGACTGAATAGTTGAATTTATTCATATGAGAAGCTCCCAAATAAGAAAACATCCTCTACCAATGCAGAATGAAGATCTTTACCTTCAGTATTTCAGTCTTAGCTGGAAAAATAAATGACTTGCCTAGAATCATAAAATTAGTACATTCAAAGGTAGGACTTAAATCAAGGTCTTCCTGGTTGAAAGGAAACCTCTTTAAGCACCATGGAACACCAGCTATTGAGAGGAAAAAAGTGAACCTAGGACCAGACCATTGAATCATGTATCACAAAGTGTTACAAAAATGAAATATATCCAGTCATGTTGGTTTCACAAAATATCATCTTTAACAAAATCAATGATAAAATTTAAAATTAATGGTATTTAAAATTTTTGGTGAGAAGAGAAAGTTTTAATATCAGAATGTAAAATATTTTTAAACCCTTAACTTCTGTGTATTGGCTCATAGGTGGAAGAGTGGTAAGGGTGGGCAATGGGGGTCAAGTGACTTGCCCAGGGTTACACAGCTGGGAAGTGGCTGAGGCCGGGTTTGGACCTAGGACCTCCTGTCTCTAGGAGAATGTAAAATTTTTAAAATAGTTTATCTGTCTCATCTTTTGAAATATTTATATTTACATGTAAAAATATATCCATCTATTGGGTGCACATAATTTCAGAATAAGTAAATATACATTTTGGGCAGTTAATTGGCACAAGGATTAGAATACTAGGCTGAGAATCAGGAAGACTCCTGATTTAAAATCTGGCCCTTGACCCTAGCTGTGTGACCCTGAACCACTTAACACAATTTCCCTCAGTTTTTTCATGTTTAATATGAGTTGGAGAAGGAAATGGCAAAGGACTCTACTGTCTCTGCTTAGAAAAGTCTGAATGAGGTCCTGAATAATTGGTCACAACTGAAAAATGACTGAACAACATAATATGCATGTTTGCATTAATAGGGCTGTTCAGCTGAAAACTGGAAATCACTCCTGTTCCCAATAGGAATATGGAAGATTTTCAGAGATCATTCAGTTATCTTGAGTTTCAAAATTTTCAGAGAACTTGACTTTTCATTTCATTCTTTTGGAGTTTATTGGTATCAAGTCAAGCTAGTACAGGTTTTGGAAAATCCTCAAACCTCTCTGGGGAAACAAAAACAAAAACAAAAACAAAACTGTAGCCACTATGGTGAATGTCTTTGCATAGGGGAGTCAACATGGTACAGTAGGAAGGACATGGGATTTTGAGCCTTAACAAACCTAACACAATGTAGGACTCAGGAAAGTTACTTCATACTCCTAAGCCTGTTTCCATCTTGTAAATTGAGGGCTATAATATTTGCAAGATTCTAGTACATGAGATTTTTGGCAGAAAGCTTAAAACTTTTGTGCTTAGCTTAATGCTCTTTATCCTGGACCACTGATTTCACTGATATGTGGACCTCCCATATGAAGAAACTCCCTCTAGGGAAGCAGATCAGACTCTTTTCTGTAAGTTGTAGTGTTGGAGAGTTGCTTAGGTAACTGAAAAGATAAGTGATTTGCCCTTGGCCACACAGCAAACTAGATCAGAGTTAGGACCTGGTCCCAAGTCTTCCTGGTACTGAAATCAACTTTCTAGTTTTACAGCCACATTGCCTCTTTAAAAAGATAGCATTTTGTTTTTTTAAACCAACCAGCACTAAAAATGGAATCAGAAACCAAATAATTCATAAGCATGACCACTGACACATGGCAAGCATGAGAAGTGAAGATAGTGTTGTGTTCCTACATAAGATGGGGGCATTGGGAGAGTCTATTGTGAGAACCTTGGATAAGAGCCAAGAGCACTGGCTTGAAAGAAGGAAAGAATGAAGCATTTATTAAACATCTATTATGTGAAAATCACTGGGCTAAGTACTGAGAATACAAATAGAAAATTCAGACAGTCCCTAATCTCAAGGAGCTCACCTTCTAATGGGGAAAACAAATATGAAGAAAGTTTCAGCTACATATCTTATATTCCTTAGGGAAGAGTGGCAAAACAGATAGTAATGCCTCTTCTTTAATGTGATTTCTGACAACAAAATCATATCAGTTTCTAACATCGAACCATTTGATCAAACCAAGGGTTTTGGTGGCAAGAACCTTCCTTTCTGTGTCTTCAGTAGCTGTGGCTATAACAGTGGCAGAAGCAAAGACTAGGCTTCATATCCACAGTCTGCTTTACAGAATAATGGATAAGAGCAGGGGGCTGAAATCAATGCTTTCCCCAAGGCTCTTGGCTTCTGAATCTGATTTTTCTCCATTAGAGTATGGTTTTAAATATGATGGTGGTGACCTGACTTGTCTAGAATATGCTGCTTCAAGTCTATTCCTCAGGATACCTTGCTGATTCAACTAGGAGGGCTTTCCTGCTCTGGGTATAATTCTAATCTCCACTCTGCCCCTTAGTAACAACATAATCACTTAATCATTGGAGGTTTCATATTCCTCTTAAGCAAAAATGAGTGGATTGGACCACATAATCATTTTGCTCCCTGATGATTCTAGAATTCCTTGATTTTATGAGATAGAGGTATGATTATAGAAATGAAATAATTTGGATTCTCATCTATGTAATTTCCTTCAATAAGAGAGCATGATATGCCAAATACTGGCCAGAATGATAAAAGCCTGTGTCCTATTCTGGATTCTGAGGTCACTAATTACCTAAATGAACTTGTCTCTATAATACAATTAATCACAACAGATAATCTGTGGTATGACTGATTGAATCAATAAACACCTTTGGTCAATATATCTAAAATCTTCATCCTCTCCTCTAGATTCCTCTATTGCAGTGGTTCCCAAACTTTTTTGGCCTACCCCACCTTTCTAGAAAAAATATTACTTAGCCCCCTGGAAATGAATTGTTTTTAATTTGAATAGCAATTAATAGGAAAGAGAAATGCACCTGTGGCCATCACCGCCTCCCTGGATTGCTGCAGCACCCACCAGGGGGCGGTAGTGCCCACTTTGGGAATCACTGCTCTATTAAAATAAAATGGCTGTGTCCATGCCTTTGAAAACTGCCAGGAACAAATAATATAAACAATGTAAATATTCCTTGAAAGGCAAAGCACTGTTCAAGTGAACATATACTAGTACACCTTCTATTATACCAGTCCTTATCCTGAACTGGGGAGGACAGCTGATGGGAAAAGTGGTGTGCATGGAATCAGGAACATCTCAGTTCAAAATCTCTATCTTCGATATATTTAATAGCTGTGTGAGCCTGGACTGGTCACTTGGTTTATCTGAGTTTGTTTCCTCATGGATATGTATGTTCTTGTAAATTCTGTTTCAGGGAGTTGTCAAAATGAAATGATTTTATATAGGTGAATTATTTACAAAACTTTCAAGGACTATTTAAATGCCAACTTGATTTTTCTTATTGTTCTAAACTCTTTAAATATCCTCATTACCATTTGAAATATTAATTTTATAGATTTCCTATTTGCTTAGGTTTTTGCTTCCTTTCCCCATCCTTGTCTTTCTGATCTTCTTCCCCCAAAATGTCCTTTCCCATTGAGATCCCAATCTTTATCTTATTTTTCTTTCTCAGATTTACTTATTTTGTTTTAATAAATATTTAAAGCACATCATGAAAATTCTAAGCAATATATGAATAGTTAAAGCATGCACCCAACACAGTAATGCTTAGAAAAAAGCCATCAGGGAAGCTGGTAGTTTATTGAAGTACCCATCTTACAGGCTAGAGGAACAGTGGGAAGAATAACAATTTGAGGACGAAGTAACTACCTTTTCATTGTGTGTTTGTGTGTGTGTGTGTGTGTGTATGTGTGTGTGTGTGAGACAGAGAGAGAGACAGAGAGAGAGAGAGAGAGAGAGAGAGAGAGAGAGAGAGAGAGAGAGA
>NW_025367682.1:0-1394 GCF_016433145.1 Gracilinanus agilis | reverse complement strand
TCACAAGTGAATTCTATCAGACATTCAAAGAGCAACTAATCCCAATACTATACAAATTATTTGATATGATAAGCAAAGAAGGAGTCCTACCAAATTCCTTTTATGACACAAATATGGTACTGATTCCAAAGCCAAGTAGATCAAAAACAGAGAAAGAAAACTATAGACCAGTCTCCCTAATGAACATAGATGCAAAAATCCTAAATAGAATACTAGCAAAGAGACTCCAGCAAGTAATTAAGAAGATCATCCACCATGATCAGGTGGGATTTATACCAGGAATGTAAGGATTAGGAAAGCCATCCACATAATTGACCATATCAACAGTCTAACAAACAAAAATCACATGATTATCTCAATAGATGCTGAAAAAGCCTTTGACAAAATACAGCATCCATTCCTATTGAAAACATTGAAAAATATAGGAATAGAAGGACCTTTCCTAAAAATAATAAACAGTATATACCTAAAACCATCAACAAGCATTATATGCAATGGGGATAAATTAGAAGCCTTCCCAATAAGATCAGGAGTGAAACAAGGATGCCCGTTATCACCTCTATTATTCAACATAGTACTAGAAACACTAGCAGTAGCAATTAGAGAAGAAAAAGAAATTGAAGGTATCAAAATAGGCAATGAGGAGACTAAGCTATCACTCTTTGCAGATGATATGATGGTCTACTTAAAAAATCCTAGAGAATCAACTAAGAAGCTGGTAGAAATAATCAACAACTTTAGCAAAGTTGCAGGATACAAAATAAATGCACATAAATTATCAGCATTTCTATATATCTCCAACACATTAGAGCAGCAAGAAGTAGAAAGAGAAACACCATTTAAAATTACCCTAGACAATATAAAATACTTGGGAATCTATCTACCAAAAGAAACACAGCTATTATACGATAACAACTACAAAACACTTTCCAGACAAATAAAACTGGATCTCAACAATTGGAAAGCCATTAATTGCTCATGGGTAGGATGAGCTAACATAATAAAAATGAACATTCTACCCAAATTAATTTACCTATTTAGCGCCATAACTATCAAATTACCAAAAAAGTTCTTTACTGAATTAGGAAAAACTATAACAAATTTCATTTGGAATAACAAAAGATCAAGAATATCAAGGGAAATAATGAAAAAAAAATGTGAAGGATGGGGGCCTAGCAGTACCAGATATTAAAATATAATATAAAGCAGCAGTCATCAAAACAATATGGTACTGGTTAAGAGATAGAAGGGAGGATCAGTGGAATAGACTTGGGGTTAATGACATCAGCAAGACAGTCTATGATAAACCCAAAGAGCCCAACTTTTGGGACATGAATCCACTATTTGACAAAAACTGCTGGGAAATTTGGAAAACAATATGGGAGAGATTAGGT
>NW_025367681.1:0-8142 GCF_016433145.1 Gracilinanus agilis | reverse complement strand
AATAATTATGTATTACTATACAGTGTCCAGAGAGGATTTTATTGTAGCAGACTGAAAAAAATCTTGAAGTCAGTGTTGTTGCTTTAGGGAGAGAACTGTGTGAATCACTCCACTAAGTCCGCTAAAGAGAAAATATTGCAATGACCAGGTTTTACGCACATGATATTTGCTTAGGAATGTGCAAGAGACAATTTGTATTAGGCCTTTTTAGAGTAAATCATGTATTTTTTAAAATCTGATTTCCTTTAGAAATCCAAATCTGAAAAGATGGCTAGGCATGTCTTACCTACCTTGGTCTTTTGATCCCACAGAGCTATTGAGGCCAGTGAGGGACTGGGCAAAAGTAAATAGATCCCTCGTTAGCCTGAGAAATCTGGGAGAAGTTTCAACTACCTTGAAATTAAATTATGAAAGTAATTTTCCCATACAGACCTCCTACCAACGGGCCTTGGGGACCACCAAGGGGCCTTGGACCATACTTTGAGAACTGTTGATCTGGTCTAGTTCCTTCATTGAATAGGCATATCTCATTTGGAACGGTGAATCATCTTTAATATTTAGGAAAGGAGAACATCCACCCCCCCCCACCCCTGCCCCAGTTTCTAGCTTCTTGGCCTCTGATAGTTTGTCATTTTGACCTTTGAAAGCTTACAAGTCTGTAGTTATCTCCATAGTTCCACATATCTGTCATGTCCAACTCATTGTGAGGCCTTTTTTTTTTGGCAAAAATACTGGAGTGGTTTGTCATTTTTTTCTCCAGCTCATTCTATGGGTGAGGAACGAGTGACTTGGTCAGGACTGCATAGCTACTAAGTGTCTAAGGTCAAATTTGAACTCGGGTCTAGGAAGACTCCAGGTATGGCACTCTATCCACTGCACCACTCAGCTGCCCTGGTTGATATTACCATTGCTCTTTCTTCATGACAAGTATTGTAGTCAAAGTTTGTTTTTTTTTTTTAAACCCTTATCCTTTTTTTATTAGAATCAATACCAAGGCAGAAGACTTTTTAAGGGCTAGGCGATTGGGGTTAAATGACTTGCCTAGGGTCACACAGCTAGGGAGTGTCTGAGGTCAAATTTGAATCCAGGACCTCCCATCTGCAAGCCTGGTTCTCAATCCACTGAGCCACCTAGCTACCCTGAGAGTCATTTTTAATAAGAATAACTCAAGTTTTGTTATATCTTGTTTGGCTCGGTATATATGGATGAAACTAGAAGAGAAAAATTATTCTCAAAATTATGTTATCTTGCTGCTGAAATATCAGGCAGATTGTCAATAAGCATTTATTGAGCATCTACTATCTGCCAGGCTCTGTGCTAAGTGCTGGGGAATCAAAGAAAGGAAAAAGACAGTCTCTGCTCTCAAGGAGCTTGTGGTCTAAGGGGAAAACAGCAGTGGACAAGCCTACTAGGAAATAAACAAGAAATGAAGCAGCCAGAGATATCACATTCTTTAAGTAAAAAGAACATTGGATAAGGAGTTGAGAGACTGGATTCCACTACTAGATCCTCTTGGGCATGTCACTTCCTCTTAGTTTTCTCATCTGTCAAAAGAGGAAGAAGGTTGGGTTGATCTCCAAGGTCTGGCTCCCGAGTTCTCCGTTCTTTTCTTTCTTTTCTCTTTCTCCGCCTCTTTGTAAAGAACTCTTTCCTCTAACTCAGCTGAACTGGTCACAAGACAGAGATGAATGGGAAGTTAAGATAGTTGGTTTGTACCCTGGTTCCTTGTGCCTTTTTATCTGAGTGACTATACAACATATCAGGCTCCTCTCACATAGAAAACAGTCTATCAAATGAGTTCAGAGACTCTCAGGTGCATGGGGAGCAACAGAATCATTAAACCTGTTCTTTTTATAACAGGGATCACATGTTATCTCATGAATCCAAAAAAGAGTCCAAAGGGCCAAGGAGAGTTGAGAACAGAGAAACTGGTCAGGGAGTAAATCATAAGAAAAAATATATGAGGGGCAGCTATGTTGATCAGTGGTTAGGGAGCCAAGCCTGGAGATAGGAGTTCCTGGATTCAAATGTGGCTTCAGACACTTCCTAGATATGTGACCTTGGGCAAGTCATTTAACCCCCATTGCCTAGCCCCCTACCATTCTTCTGCCTTAAAACCAATACTTGGGCAGCTGGGTAGCTCAGTGGAGTGAGAGTCAGGCCTAGAGACAGGAGGTCCTAGGTTCAAATCTGGCCTCAGCCACTTCCTAGCTGTGTGACCCTGGGCAAGTCACTTGACCCCCATTGCCTACCCTTACCGCTCTTCTGCCTTGGAGCCAATACACAGTATTGACTCCAAGACGGAAGGTAAGGGTTTAAAAAAAAAACCCAATACTTAGTGTTAATTCTAGGATGGAAGGTAAGGATTTAAAAAAAAAAGGAGAAAGAATTCTTAGATGACTAGGAATAGGCCACAAATGTAGCCTAATACATGCCTATGAACCTAATAACTTACCTGTATGACCTTGGACATCACTCTGAGCTTTATTTTTCTTATTTTTAGTGTTAACACTGGAGTTTTTACAAAGGCATATTTGCTTCAAAAGGTAGATGACTACATCCTATTAATATGCTTTTCTATTCTACAGACTTTATTCTTTTCCTTTTTTAAGGAAAATAAGAACAACAATGTGTCTATCTCCATTCTTGCAACTCCAATCCCATTCTCCATGTTGTTTCTTTTTCTTTTTAAACCAATTACCTTCTTTTATGTTCTTGTTTAAAACCCTTCCCTTCCATTTTAGAATCAATAGTATGTAGTAGTTCTAAGGTAGAAGAGTGGTAAGAGTCAGGCAATGGGGGCTAAGTGACTCGTGCAGGGTCACACAGTTAAGAAGTGTCTGAGGCCAAATTAGAACTCAAGACTTCCTATCTCTAGGCCTGGTGCTCTATATCCTGTGCTACCTAGTTATCCTTCTGTGGTTTTTTTTTTATTATTTATACTTTTTTTTTTTAGAGTTTTTTTTTTAACCCTTGTACTTCGGTGTATTGTCTCATAGGTGGAAGAGTGGTAAGGGTGGGCAATGGGGGTCAAGTGACTTGCCCAGGGTCACACAGCTGGGAAGTGGCTGAGGCTGGGTTTGAACCTAGGACCTCCTGTCTCTAGGCCTGACTCTCACTCCACTGAGCTACCCAGCTGCCCTATTTATACTTTTTTAATAGCTCTGTAATTTCTAGATATACTCCCTTCTCCCCAGGCCCAACAAAGTGAGACTTGCCCCATAACCAAGAAAATGAATTAAGCAAACAACAACAACAACAACAAAACATAGTGGTCCTGTCTGACAGAGTATGCAGCATTCTGTACATGTAGCACTCCCTCTTTACTTAAATGAAGTGGGTGCTTTCTAATTTCTTTTCTGGGACCACAATTGGTTATTTGAAGCACTTACTTCATCTTAGTCTTCAGGAGCTTTCAGAGTTCATTGCTAGTGACCTGGCAATACTACTTACCATTCTTTCTGTGAATTAGGAGGTAGTTTAACTTAGCTTGGCTACAAACTCAAAGGCAGTATTTAATAAGTGCCATAAAAGGCACAGGAACTCAGTAAAGAAAGATTTCACTTCTTCCTGGGTGTTATTCAATACAACTTCATGAAGGAGGTCACATTTGAACTGGTCCTTGAAAGATGGGAAGACTTTCAATGAACATAAATGTGGGGGAGTAACATTATGGCCTAAAGAATAGAGGGAGAAAAATTTTGTATGGAAAACTTCATATAGTACAGCTTGCCTGAAGAATAGGCTGGAAAAGTAGCTGGGGTAGGGATGGTTGGTCACACTATTGAGGGCTTGAATGCCAAGAAAAACTGAAATTTAGCTATGGGAAGCCATTCATAACTTTTGAGCAGGAGCATGACAACAATAAGAGCAATGTTGTAAGCCTCAAAGGACCTATATTCTAGACCTGGTCCTATTCCTAACTCATTGTGTGACCTTAATCAAGTCACTTCTCTCCAGGACTCAGTTTCCTAATTTGTTAAATATGTAGGTTATATTGTATATTTTCCAAGATTTTATAGGATCTGTGAACCTAAAAGATGAATCTGGTGATGAGATACAGCAGTGGTCTGGAACTCAGATAGAAACTGGGGCCACTAATCCATATGGAGATGCATATTGACTTAATTTTTTTTACTTAGTTTTAAAATGTAATGTTACTTATGTTTTCTGTAGTTTTTTTCAGTCGTATCTGACTCTTCAGGACTCCATTTGGGTTTTTTTGGCAAAGATACTGGAGTAGTTTTCCATTTCCTCCTCCAGCTCATTTTACAGATGAGGAAACTGAGGTAAATAGAATTAAGTGACTTGCCCAGGATTACACAGATAGTAAATATCTGAGGCTGGATTGAACACAGGTCCTCTTGATCCCAGGCTTAGCACTCTATCCATTGACCACCACCCCCCCCACTCATGTTTCACCTTTTTTTTTTTTTTTTTTAAACCCTTGTACTTCGGTGTTTTGTCTCATAGGTGGAAGAGTGGTAAGGGTGGGCAATGGGGGTCAAGTGACTTGCCCAGGGTCACACAGCTGGGAAGTGGCTCAGGCTGGGTTTGAACCTAGGACCTCCCGTCTCTAGGCCTGACTCTCACTCCACTGAGCTACCCAGCTGCCCCCTATGTTTTACCTTTTTTAAAATTTATTTTATTAAATGTTTCCCATTAACATTTTAATCTGGTTGGCCAGCGTTGAGGGATACTGTCAGACTTGTTTGACAACTTTGTTTTACAGAATGGATTAGAGGAGACATGATAATTCACTTTTCTATAGCACTTTAAGGTTTACAATAAATATAAAAGCTTCATCACAACAATCCTATGAGGTAAGTAGAACAAATCTATTACCAACTCTTTTCAGAAGAGAAAACTGCAGGCTAAGTGGTTGACTTGCCCATGATCTCAGAGCTAGAAAAAATCAGAACCAGGGTTCAAAGTTAGTTCTCCTGATGCCAGGCCCATCATTCTTACTATATACTATCTCTAGAAATCCCTGCTAAGTGACTATTGAAGTAGTATGGGCATGTACTATTAGAAGACCTGAACATAATAGTGACAGGGACCAGGAAATGCTGACCAGGATATGCAGATAAATTTTTAATAATTAGCTCTACAAATAAAAGAAAAAAATCATACATATGACACACTTTTAAGTTTATCTACCTGATTAACACTTTATCCATCATTTTCTTAAATCTAGATGGTCAACAAAATGATAAATCATAACCTGATTTCATTTGCTGATTTCCCAAGTGTAAATGCTGTGAAAATTTCTCATTCGGCTCCCTGGAGCTGATTTGAGCTGACTGCAGTACATCCCTGGGTAGGGATAATGAGAATGAAAAGGAAGAAATTCATATGAGAGAGAGAACAAAGGAAGAGTTATTGGTCACAAGAATGAACCCCCAAATCTGAAATAGTTCTAGAAAGAAATTTGTTAGGTTATTTGGTAGGGGGAGAACCAGAAGGTAGGTGTGACTGCTTCCACAAGTGTCTGGGAGTTACAGAGTTCAGTTAAGCCACTCATTATCGACTTTGGTCAAGAACATAAGAACAATTGCCTGACTGTAGGTAGTCTCTAGGAAAAGGGCAGTGTGTAATGAATATTAGCTGGTAACTCATTCTAATTTGGGAGACCCAAACACAGGCTTTGGGTGGAACCCCAAACAGGACCAGAATGGACTCCAAATGAGCAGAGAGGGGGATCTAAGCATTTCTGACAACCACCCAGTTTCCCTGGAATTTCTCTGAGGTAAGCCTGACCTAAGCTTTTGGGTTAGACAATTTTCTAGCCACATAATATTAGGTTCTATATTAATAAAGATTAAATAATATATATTTTCTCCCAGTCAATAGAAATTACAAAATGTCATTTGTATCTATATTTGTAAATGTAAATGTAAAATGTAAAAACCCAGTTTGGTTCTCCATTTTAATTGACATTTTGTATAATAGTATAATATCTAAGCAGTGTGGATACTACATAACATGAGCATTTACATATGGGAACACTGAGCCACACTGTAACCTTGGATATGGAAAAAGTAAAAACATTTAGCATACAGCTTCTAGAATGAGATCATTGTGGCCAGACTCAAAGTGCCAAGAGTTTATCGCCAGTGATTGCTAAATTAAGCCAGATGGCACACTCTTTCCTTTTTTTTAGAGGGTGAAGGGAAAAATAAATGTCCAACTTTAAGAAAGTAAAGACTTTATGTTTTGACTACATTTGGCTCCCACCTACCAGACTTCCAAACATTTGTGGAACAGGGAAATGAGCCCTATGTTAAATGATAGAGCTGCTGTGATTCATGGGCCTGTCTGGAGAAAGAGAAACAAGGGTGAAAAAAAAGATGGGGGGGGGGCAGGGGAGCTGACTGTTTAAGACAATGACATCATCCCTTTGGCATTCTGTCCTAGTCTTGGAAAAATGCAGCTTTCACTGCCTTGAGGATTTGGGAGCCACTAGAGACAGAAGCTATTTGCTTCTTTGGCAAACTTAAGAGAACAACTGAACTTAATCTTGAAAATTTTATTTACAAGGGCTAGTCAAGAGCAAGATTTGGGTACAGAGGCTTATGTTGCCAAGTACTGTAGCATTATAATACTTAGAGCTGGAAGAGAATTTGGAAGTTATATAATTCAATTCCCTTAGTTTACAGAAGAACAAATGAAGAGCCATTGAGGAGATATGATTTGCCTAAGATCACAGAGGTAATTTAGAGGTAATTCATAATCAAACCCAGGTCTTCTGATTTCAAATCTGATGCTTTTTTCACTATTCTGAGCTAAGTTTTTGGAAAAGAAAAGAAAATTTTACAGTTAAGAAGGGAATGAGAAAACTCTCCACAAACACCCACTTTTAGAAATGCGGTTATGCTTAGTTGTATCCAGAGTTTCAGAAAGTGAGCAGGATATCCAGCAATGGTGTTAGGAAGGCTCTGGAATGATCACCAGCCCTGCAAAGGTATCATAACAGAATTCAATTCTGGGTTCTGGAACTTACTGTTATAGAAATGACTATAGGGAGATTCAAGTTGAAATCATCTCCAAATTCACCAGAATGGTGACATCTTTTGATGGTGACTTTTGGAGACTTTTTTTTAGGCTTTTAGGAAAGAGAAGCCAGAGGAAGAGAGTTTGTTCTCCATCTTGTTCACACATGGGTGGGTAGGATTGAACAGCACGCTCTATCTTTACATGTCTAGTCCCTTGCTTTCTCTCTCCCTGTGAGACTTTTGGGAGCTACTGTTGCTGGATGTGATGGAGCAATGAAGGTGCTTGAGAGATTGCCAAGAACTGAAAGTAATGATTAATGAGAAAGCTCAAACACAATCCTGAGACATCTCCCTGTCCTTCCAAGTCTCTATTCTTGATTAAGAAGCAGCTCCCCAATTCATCTATTATTTGTTCTCCCTTCCCACAGTGGGGATTATGTCTATACAGCCTGCAATGTGAACTACCACCTTCTTCTTATCCAATCAACTGTTTCCTAGCTCAATTTCATCATTCATTGTCATTTCATTTTAAAATTTTATTCTCCTATATATAAATTAAACTTCTGGGAATACTAAATCCTTATCTATTATGATTAATATAGGCACAGGTTGAGATCAGGGGAGAAGTCTGGATATGTACGGAATAAGAGACTTCTCCCTTACTGAAACGTGACTGAAGGTCAGACATTAACTCCAGTTGGATATTTCAAACAAAATAGAAACATATTGAAATACACTTCTAGACAAATGCAAGTTTCTATCAATAGAAAAGCCTGTAAGTTTGAGGATCATAGAGAATATTGTATAAATATAGATATCCCCAGATCTATATGAGATAAGCCCTTGAGGCAAAAGTAAGCCTAGCCCGAAGAATGATTGGTTACCTGTGAGGACACCTGTCACTGGCCACATGTGATAAGCTGGTCTGAAACCCATAGAAGCTTCCCTTGGTGGGAATTTACCTAGGACATGCAGGTAAATGTGTAACAATCAGCTTTCTTAAAATACATAGCATACTTTTTTTTGTTAACTGTCAAAGCATTTTCTTATCTTTTTTCTAATCACAAGTGAAAAATAATTTTTAACATCTGCTTTTTAAAATATTGAATGCTAAATTTTCTCTCTCCTCCTCCTCCTCCTCCTCCTC